>NC_079421.1:364943-488176 GCF_026213295.1 Gadus chalcogrammus
GGGCTCGCCGAACATTAAAGGGCCTCTCTTTCACCACCTAGGGGTCTGTCTCCATACTTTTCCCTGCTGCTCTAGCTGCAGCGCGCTCCTTCCAGCCACTACAAAGCTGGAACCCCCCCCCCCCCCCCCCCGATACCTGGCCTGCCCTACCGCCCAAAGCTACCCTTGAGGGGGAAAAGAATAAACCCCCATGATGCACTTCTCCGCCTCCCCCACCACCTCAGGCGCCTGATGGAAAGGCAGGCAGAGAGTCTCGACAGAGACAAGGGACGAGGGTCGAAGGGTCGACAGGATGAGGTGCGGAGCGTGGAGCGGAGGACGAGGTTGTGTGCTGGAAAGTGATAGCGTGTGTGTGTGTGTGGGGGGGGACAAAACGACAAGGAGATGAGGGGAGGCGAGGTCAGTGATTGGCCGGGAGAGATGCCATCATCTGGGTTTGACTCACAGGAGTGTCTGTCAGGCGGGCTGTTCAGCGGATCCTTACAGCAGATAAAGGAACAATAGAGAGCGGAACAGATTGGGCGGGCGGCCCAGCTCTCCGGGCTGCTGCCTGGTTCTGCTCAGCCAAGCTCGGCCCAGCAGCCAACAAGACGCTCCTGACAGCGTCGGGATTTCTGTGGTTTATTTATTTATTTGTTTTGACAAAGTCCTTGCGTGCCATCACTCACCGCTCGGTGCCAAGTTTGAAAAAGAAAGCTTTTGCAAGTTTACCGCTGTCTAACCCTCGGATGAATCGATGAGAAATGAATTAAAATAAAAAAATGTCTATGACCTTAAGAGTTTGAGACGACTGCTTGGGAAACATTTATTATATTTGAACGTAAAAAATGAAACAGAAAAAGCCCTTGGCCACTGAAATGAATAATTATGTAAAGTATCCAAACATCCATTTTCAGGCACAGTAAACGCCTTTATCTCTTACTCTCCCCATAGACACTATGAGTAATGACGGTAGCCATTTTGTTTTGTGCAGCACTGAAGCCAGTTCAGTGATGAGGCGCTATTAGATAGTACTGTTCCCAGGGAGATGAAATAAAACAGCTAAAATAATCTCTAAAATATGTGATTTTCTACCATTAGGGGTAATGCCATTGGCAATTATCCCAGGGAAAAGGAATCACTCTGCCAGTGTTCAGTGCATACACTACGGCTTGTATTCATTATTTAAGATAGCATAGCTCTGTAAGTCCTCAAATACTATTTATTCAGATATATTTAGTAATTCAGCAGACCCTTTAATCCAATACAGTTAATTGTATATACATTCATTTGTGAGCAGGAAGGTGTTATTATTTCGTCATATGAGCCTACACTCTTGCAGATTCTAAATGACATAGGAAAGAAACTACGTTACCCACAACCACCTGTGCTGTCATCGCTTTGCCACCAGATGTTCAGATTGCTCCTCAACATTCTGATTGAACTCTTCCTC
Source organism: Gadus chalcogrammus (assembly GCF_026213295.1). NCBI lineage: Eukaryota > Metazoa > Chordata > Actinopteri > Gadiformes > Gadidae > Gadus > Gadus chalcogrammus. The sequence continues at coordinate 366,376 of NC_079421.1, forward strand.
CAGAAACATTTGAGCGTTTATTTCCATAATCATTGACAAGAAAAACTGAAGATTGTGAAGAAGAGTTGAAGTAGTGTATGAAGTAACTCCTCTGAAAGTGTAATCTTGTGGAAAATACATTGAATACTAAGCAAGTATTTTCTGAAGATATCTACACTTTGGGGGGATTTCTGGAGCCCTACAAGATGTAACAGATCCCAAGATAAACGTGAGTAACTAACGCTCTTGTATTCAGCTTGTTTGTTTGGGCTTTATATAGTGCGGCATGGATAAAAAGTTGTTTGTAAACTGTGTTCGTCCATAATTGCCTGGATTTTCTTGTTGTTTAATTTCTCTCTTTGTGTTGACGTGGTTCGAGTGTTGCATATGCATGAATGCTATATGCCACCATTGTGAGTGTGATGTCACTTAAACGGCAGATTTTCAAAAGGCGTGTGATGGCTAGTCACACACACACCTGGTGGCATAACATTCCATCTTTAATATATCTTTGTGCAGGCTTTTCGTTCCTTTCGTACCCTCGGGGATCGTGGTGGTGAAGCCATGGCCTTAGGTTGACACAATGCGTGCATGAGGCCATGTATGTACTGTTGTTTTGTGCTGCATGTGGCTGACTGACTGCATGCTGTTTAGTACGCCGGTCATTTGTTTTGCTGTCTCTTGTGAGGTTTTCCACGCCAGAGGCACAGCAATACTTCACTACTGGCTCCTCCATGCATTTATCACCCAATCACTCCAGATGGAGTGACGTCACCCCCATTCCGCAGGTGACGCGCAGGTGACGCGCTAAAGACAGATGGAGGGGATGATTCACCTTTAGTTGAACAGGAAAAGTAACACACACAAAACTGTAATGTAGGCTAGCGAAGAATGAGACCCGACAGACGGAGCAGAGATCTAGTTGAATACGAATCGCTGTGTGTGTGTGTGTGTGTGTGTGTGTGTGTGTGTGTGTGTGTGTGTGTGTGTGTGTGTGTGTGTGTGTGTGTGTGTGTGTGTGTGTAAGATGTATATGTATTATATTATAGAATAATATAAGAGCGCAGCAGCTAGCCTGCAGTGAAATGCATCAAGTGCTGCCTTCAGATTCAACCACAGCTCAGGAACTTCCATTCTATTTCTCTTGAAGAAAGACACGCTGCCCAGTGTTTGGCCAAATCTCTGCTCATTTAAAAAAATATTGTGTGCATCATTGCGATGGCAGCTGCTAGGGCTAAACAGCCAAAATTGTAATAGAAAATGTTGTTGTCTCCGTTGCTTTTATTTATATATTTATTTGCGCTGCGACACCTCTCTATCTATCTATCTATCTATCTATCTATCTATATCTATCTATCTATCTATCTATCTATCTATCTATCTATCTCTCTATCTCTCTATCTCTCTATCTCTCTATCTCTCTATCTCTCTATCTCTCTATCTCTCTATCTATATATAGGCCTAACTCATACATTTATTATCTCTCTCTCTCTCAATGGTTGGCTCAAAATGGAGGGTGGCTATGTAGCGTGCTTAGTTAGCATGCTGTTTGAGTGCTTGCACACGTGAGAGACGAGGGGCGGAGCGTGTGGCCGCATACACTGTGGATAATCCGTGCATGAACATCAGTATTATCAAAGAGAGTAAAGATCTGTGTTCCCCTCCGCTAGACTCCTCCAGCACTAATGCCCATGGTCCCTGCCCAGGTTACCTCTCCACAGACCCGCTCTGTTTCTCTCTCTATCTCTCCCTCACCACTCTTCACAGACTAAGACCTCTCTCTCCCACCCTCACGATATCAGGTTCTCTCTCCCAGCCCCACCCTCAGATATCAAGTCTTAAAGTTAGCCCCCAGCTCCCTGCTCTAATTACCAACCGAGAAGCCATAGATCCCATCGTGTTCTCTGAGGTGAGGTGTCGTGACGCAAAGGTCAAGCCGTGACTTAATTAGCGCGGTACGCGACAGGGTTTCCACGCTAACCCCCGCCGGTGACATCACGCATGACGTCCCGACACGATTTAGAAGGGTGAGGACGGGGTGTCATCCCTTTTGAGAGAGAGAGAGAGAGAGAGAGAGAGAGAGTCCCTTTAGCTCTATATGAGCAGAGCTTTGTGTTTCCTTTGGAGAGTCTTGAATGACCCTCGTTTCAGCAAAACCAAAGTTCTTGTCTGTGGCCGGATCTCACTCATTCTTGTTGCACAGATACAACATTTCAGAGGTAGAGGACACCTGTCTAATGGCCGTATGAACCCTGGGAAGTTCATGGATGCGACCACATCGTTTGTCATTGTGTTGCACATAAAGGCATTCCTTTTTTCCAGCTCTTGTATGCAAGACATTTGTAATTGTTTGTTCCAACTATGATTTCATTTTATGCAGTGGGCAATTGTACCTCAGTCAAATCTCCCAGCACCCTGCCTGCAGTACCACTTTGCCTCCCATTGGAGGCGTGACTCAAATGTTGGGGGAAACTTTTGCCCTATGGCCGAAACAAATAGCTGCTGTTCTCTTCCGAAAGCTCTGAGGTTTATGCATGATTTTTTTTTAATTAAACGAAATTAAATGAAATCAAATGTTTATTCAATGTTTTAGGGTTCTCCCCAGGATTTTGTTCTCCGTGGTGGATAGTTAGTTGCAGCCATAAATGCAGAAGGTTGCGCCAAGCGGGGGGGTTAATGGTTTTAATAAAGAAGGGTTTTAATAATGATCGTATTTAGAAGCTATTTCAATGTTTAAATGAAGGCAAACGATACCAAAATGCTCTACCTACTAATAATAACAGGTTAGCTTCCTCTTCATCAATAGGCAAATTTCATATCTATATTTTTTTACCCAAAGTAAATCGAGTGTGTATCCAAACTGTAAGGGCTGTAATATGTACTCCTGGTACCAAAAGATAGATAACACCTTTGAGATCGGTGTGCAAGGGAAAAAAAAAAGGTGAATATTACTTGGTTAGAGAGGATACAGCTAGGACACAGCATCAGTGGAAGAATTAATTTAGCCAGAAATACATTTCTTGTTTTAGATTGGATATCAGTTGAGTCACTGGGTCAATATTTAATGCCAAGGAAGGGAAGTGGAGCAAAGAGAGGGCGCTTTGAGGAGAGGGAGGCTTATGCAAACTGTGAATCAAAATAAATCGAATTCAAACCAATGCAAATTTGGCAATATAAACTTGTTTAACACAAACAGCTATATATCTTGAGAACCCAATGTAAGATGTTGACACTTGACCCGTTTGTTTCAAGGTCAGGGTGACTGGAATGGAATGACGACCAAGACATTTATTCGCAGATACCTGATGGCGATGAACATTTCCTCTGAAACCCTCTTTTAGCAACTATACATTGATTGTTAACACCATGTTTATTTGCAAAACAGTGCCCCGATCAATTGTTGGTGGTTTTATGTGATCAAAACAACAAAATTAAGACATAACTTGTGGTTGTAAATAGAAGGTTGTTGTGTTTTCTTTCTCTTTCGGTGAGTTTCAGTCACAGAATGATATGATTTGGACCATTGAAATCAGTTGAGTCTCAGCTCTCATATATTGTGCAATGTTTCGTAATGGTATATCGTTTTTGTGTAGACTAAGTCATGTGAAAAGAATTGCTTTTGTCATGAAATATATAACTATTTTTGCTACATTCTTAATTTGTTTTGGGTTGGAAATTGCATTCGCTAACACTGGTTATGATGGACTAAAAGTTGAGAATCAAATCTTTCTAGGGGTGTCTCTTGGGGGTGTTGTCTTTATCATGTTTTGAAATAACTTTACACGTCTTTGCAAATGGGGGTGAGAGGCCAGACCCAGATATGGGTATTTTTGGGATGAAGAGGCTTAATAAACATAGATTGAACAAGCAGCGTTATTTTTCCCGTACCTTGCTATATGTCACCCAAAAAAGCCCCTGTATGTTTTTTCATTTGGGGAAAAATACCACTTTTGATGCATGCATTTCATCAAACTTTGCACAATGTTCCAACACCTTATTTAAGCTCTTCTAAGCTGTGTGTCTTCTTACAATCTGAGGCTGCATTGAAGCCCTCTACTGTAACTGAGGACTTGACGGACTCAGACTCGAAAATGGATTTGAGTGGATTCGAAAACCATTGAGCAATCTTACCTCACCTTGTAGTTAACCACTTTATAAATAAAAATATATAAAAATGAGATATTGCAGCAGTGGCCTGTGATTCCAACCAGACTTTTTAGCTGTATAGCAACACACATAAAGATAGCAGAACATATATATTGCTAAATGATCTCCGCACTCAAAACAAATTAGTTGTTAAAGTAAAAGTACTTGCGTTTGACACATTACAGCTTTTTCAATGTAGCCACATAAATATTGTCAGCTGATCCTGTGTCTCAAGATTTTCAAAATATTTGTGTATTTTTTATTCTTATTTTATATGGTTCCATACTGCCTCCTTTATTAGTCATTGCTTATTCAAAAGTAGTGAGTGTATGATTGATTATATGCAGAGGCAATGTTTTTATACATAGTACAAGACATTTATTTATATCTATAGAAAAGTATATTCGTTAAACATTGTTTTGCAAAGTGCAGCTCGTTCAGTGGATTTTTGGACACTGGGGTTCGGAGGAACGAGGTTGTAGTTTATGTTCAGCTCTTGTCACTTGTAGTATAGAACTGGCCCTGTAAGGTCAAAGACATTGCATTCGGATGAGTAAGAATAACCATAATTTGCCATCTCTAGACCACAGCCGTACCACTATTTAATCAGAGATAACAGAAGCGTATCAAAGTTCTGCTATTACAGTGTGCTGATATATATTCCTCATTAAAACAAATATATTCACCTTCTCTTCAATGCTACAGGACTTGAGTGTGAAGTTTTTCGTACTATGATTCAGATAACACGAACCAAATGGTGCTTACCTGTCCAGTAGAACACTTTTGAGATTGGTGTATCTCTTGTCCTAGCTCCTTGCGAAGCTCTCCATCTTGAGATTGAAACACCAATGTTTACTCTTGTATCTCTTCCCTGGTCAGATAATCTTCTTCGGTCATTTGATTCACCCATACGTTTGCGCTTCACACTGGAAGAAATAATCGTGTTCCATCCCGAGTGAGCAATAAAAACAATAGAAGTTAGTATGAGTTAGAAAAAACTTGGATAGAGTGGATAGCTTTCTAGTTCGGCAACTTCATTTCCTCTCTCTATGTTTCCCCTATTTCCCAAATTCTGGTTGTTATGGGGAAATTACGCCATTAAGGCTCTTTATTTAGCTTTTAAGTCTGATTAGTGTGACTACACTTTAATCATCAGATCCATATCAATCATATCCCATTTTTTTTGCATTTCTGCGAAATAATCATCAAAACGGTATCCATCTTTATGAAGTGGGTTGGGAGTCTTCCGTCCTTTAACCCTGAACGTAACGGGAACTTATATGTCTTTACCCTGCACGAGGAAAGACTCCCTGAACAGAAGCGCTAAAGAATATGCTGATGGGAGGATTCTTTTAGGAGTATTTATTTTAATGAAATAATACATTATAAATGAGGCACGGCTGCACTGAGCCAGTAGTGCCAGCAGCTTGAGGTTCACGGCAAACACTCTTAAACACCGCCGAGGGAGGGCAACCGTCCAATCCCCTGTACTCCCTGTTCATTCCCTGTAAAGAAATGTACAGACTGCATGAACAATGCTATGTATCATGCACCTCATATATTGTATTTAGTTTATTTTCACTTACATTTGTATTATTGGCCTGTGCCGTGAAACCAAAACTTCCCTAATATCCTGTTACTGAGAATGTATGTTTTAGGGGGGAGGGGGACCGAAACAAAATGAGAACTAGGTTCACGTCCTCGGCAAGAGTATGCAAAATATCTCAGTTTACATTTGGATTCGTACTATTGGTTCAGCAGTTCCCTGTGAGAGGACGAGCCACTGTTGTAAACAAGGAGATGTTCCACTGCACATGTTTCAGTTTAGTATTATTTTAGTGTGAACAGGAGTAAACTCAGCCCTTCTGCACACACAAGCACACACACATGCACGCAGACACAAGCGCACAAACACACACACGGATCAGTATAGTATCCCAGTTTCTTGCTCAGTCTTTCACGATTACATTTACATCCCGGGACAGACTCTCCCCCTCTCACACTCTCCTCTCCCCCCCTCCCCCTTAACGGTTCCCTTAAGTGTGATTCAAACTGAGGGCTGCAGTAAATTCAAAGAGCAAACCAATAATATTAACCAAATTAAACACTAAATTTGAACTTGTCTTCCTGTTCACAGCCTTTTTTTTTTTTTTTTTTAATTATTTTATATTTTTGAAAGCCTCGATATTAGGTCTACTTTCCGTCCTGTCAACCCGTTTCCGGGAGGCAATTTAATACTAAGTGAACTTTTCTGTTGTAAAGCTGTCTTGGGAATTGGTACCTCAATCTTGGGATGTGGATTGCGGCGGATCCGTGCCTGCGGATGGGGGTCGGGGAGGTGTTGGTGGGGCCGATTAGTGGAGTAAAGTGTTTGCCGGGACGTGGGCTTTTCCCCCCCTCGGCTGATACGGTAAGAAGGGAGTTTACCTTCTGCTAGGGGGGCGGGAGAGCCAACCGATGTCAAGTTGAAGTGACGACAGTAGCCAGGCAACTACTGTGACTCCTTGAACTGAAACCAGGAGGTGTCAAAACACTTATTAACAATAGGGCGTGTGTGTGTGTGTGTGTGTGTGTGTGTGTGTGTGTGTGTGTGTGTGTGTGTGTGTGTGTGTGTGTGTGTGTGTGTGTGTGTGTGTGTGTGTGTGTGTGTGTGTGTGTGTGTGTGTGTGTGTATTGTGGTAGGCCTACTTCCTCCCCAAGAAAGGCAGAGAGAGAACAGAAAGGCCTCACTAAAATCTTAGCTGATGTAAATCCCATTCCATTGAATTTCTAATAACAAAACCTTATTCCCATCTGGGATTTGTATAGTACATCTCATCTTAACATTTGATGAAAAAAACAGTACAATGACAACAGGAGCACAAGCAGACTAGCATAATATGTGGAACAAATCTAGTGCCACAGTCCTTGCATTATGCTTCTGTGCTGATGCACACAGTGCATGGACAACAGGATTTTCACCATGTACCAATCCTGACATGCCTGCCACAAACCTTTCGACCAGCATGCCAGCATAGTACCACAGCAGTACATGCAACATTAAGGCCAACATACTGACACACACACTGTTTTACGGAGCTGTACTATCGGCCTACACCATTCCACATCTATTTCAAGAATGAGGCAATATCACTGACTCTAAATAATATTCAATATGTATTCAATGACCAACTCTGACGCGGCGGTGTCTGTCCCCGGCAGTGATAAAAACAGATCCCTAGCATTTTTTCTGCTAAGAGAGTAGGTGTTAATAAAATATCGCAGCTAAAGAACCTTGTGTCCGACGTGACGTTGGCAGCAAAGCTAAATGTACCATCTGTGTGGGAGAAATACATAAGTGCTGAAAAAGAAAAGGATTGAGTCCGAGCTAGAGGACCTATCCATTATTAATCTTCAATAAAACGGTGGCAATATGAGGAAAATCACACTGGGAGCATCAGAGACCAAAAGTTACGGCATAGAGCAACAATCTCAGGCGACTTCGGTCACATTCATCCTCAATGACGGGATCTCATTTCTCTCTCTTTCTCTATCTGGTCCCCCGCCAACCCCCCCTTTCCCTTTCTCTCTGTTCTTTCCTTCTGAATCAGCGCTTTCTCTTTCCTCCTTCTCGACGTGCATTGGTTTTTTTGTGCAGTGGCAGCGTTTTCGGATTCAGTAAATTCTTTGTATGTTGGATTCGGGTTGGTGGACGCGTGGGTGTGAGGGTTAGTTGACATAAAAGAAGCGGGGATAAGATTTGAATCTCCTTTTCTGACTTGACTCGTATCCGTTAAATCGACATGGTGGATAGAGCACCGAACACTGAAGAGCAAAGGCGACAATGACATTAATTAGTGTCAAATTTAGGGTCTCCTTCATGTGTTATGGGTGACATAAAACATTGTTAGTAAAGCGATATTTTGCCATTTGTAACCATCGTTATTAGCATACTTGGTGTAGAGTCAACATTTTACTGGGTAAATATGGTTTATCTGAAGCTATTAAACTTTTGTTTACCCATCCATGTCAATAGTCAATGCAAACAAAATCTGTGACTTATAAACGTGAAATTAATCTTTATCCATAGTTGTTATAGTTGTAGGCATGCAATGTCATCATTTGTGCTATATACGAGCTGAGACTTGGGTTTTGCTACATTTTATTCTTTACCTATGTGGGATCTAGAGTAATAATAACTTCATGGTGTCCACTCTACAGCTGAAACTTGTTTTATTAAAGACCCGGCTGCAGTGTGATGAACTTATTGCATTGTTATATTGCTCTGGTAACACAGGCATTCACTCTTCCTTTCATTATCTCTCTCTCTCTCTTTCTCTCTCAAACACGCACACACATGCACCCACACACGCACACACACACACACACACACACACACTTACCCACTCTCCAGCCTTGTGGGGACTTTTTTTAATTAATGTAATCGTTTTTGTGGATCTCTTTGTTGATCTGCTATTTGTCACAATGTTATTCCTCATGTCATTTAGAGCTGATAATCAGATGCCGACATCTTCTCCGCCCCATCGATGCTGTTTTTGTTTGTTTGGAGATATTTTGACACCATGATTATCTTGACTTGAGTAATTAACGCTCGTCTCAGTAGTTTTTTGGTCTTCTTCAAACATTTAAATACCCCCCCCCAAGTGATTACTTACTCAACTCACCTTATTTTGTTCATTTTCATCTCCGCATGAACCCAACTGCTCCCTCATAATGATACTCATGAATACGATTCATAATTTAGCTGAAACGTTGGCCGTTAGCATCAGCAGTGATTTCCTGGGTCTCGTGGCGAGGTCCAGTTAAAATGAGTTTAATAACCTGCTCGCGCTAATGGAGGCTTACTGGGTAAACCGATACCCTGGGCGCCATTTTCAAATTGAAATACCGTGGTAATAAAAAACCAATCACAGCATAGAAGGGAAAAAAAACAATGAACCTGAGAAAGTGGAATGAGACAATTAGAACGGGTCAAATAAATACCCTGGAAGTAGAGAGGGGAGAGAGGGGGGGGGGGCGTTGTGGTGGGGGGAAGATGGAGGATTTCAAGCCCAGGTGACGAGACCCCCCCCCTCCCCCCAAAGATGATTTTATGTCAGGATGCATCAAATAACAAAAAGGAAGCTAATGGATGAAAAACATCCAACATGTAGGAAATAAAATTGGCATGCTGAGAGGGAGAGTTGGAGAGAGAGAAGGTGATGAGGAAAGGGAGGAGGGGTTAGAGAGAACTGTGATACGTGGAGGATGGCTGCTTATGAGGCTTATGAAAAAAAGAAGTGGGGAGGATGGAAAGAGCAGAAGGGAGCGATGGAGTGGGAGATGGAAAGAGAGCGGAGGAGAACGCAGGGGAAGATTGATGGAAATCTCTGACGTTTCATTAAAGCTGACGTAGCGCGCTGCATGGAGACAGCCCACACATCGCCATCACTGTCCCACCCCTGCACCACTCAGAGGTTCCATGTAATGTGTAATGTGTGTGTGGGTGTGTCTGTGTGTGTGGGACACAGACACACACAGAAAGACATACAATGAGTGTGTGAGAGGTCATGAGTGTGTAATGTGATATCGTGTGAGAGGAAGTTTGTGTGTGTTTACAATTGTATTTCGATAAAGATGCCAAATGTCTACGATTGCGATATTGTGTGTGAGAGAAAAATCTTGTGTGTTTAAAAAAATGTGCTTATATTCCCAAACTTTCCTTTTCATTACATTTTCACAGCGAAGCTTACATCAGTGTGGTTGTGTGTATGTTTGCATGCATGTGTGGCCATGCGAGTGCGTTCATCTGATTGGGCATGTGTCTGCATTCTGTCACTATATCTGTATGTTCAGTGACTTCATGGTGCAGAACTGAAAAAGGAGCAGGGTTCCAGGGGTAGGATGATGAGCAGCTTGTGTCTCCGCCTTAGCTGCTGCTGCGTGTTGTTGCTGCTAACCATTTAGCCAGGCTAACCATTTAGCTAGGCTAACCATTTAGCTAGGCTAACCATTTAGCTAGGCTAACCACATGCTGGAATGTCACACACACATACTCATACACACACACACACACACACACACACACACACACACACACACACACACACACACACACACACACACACACACACACACACACACACACACACACACACACACACACACTTAGTTAATTACGTGCACACATAACTCCCAACAACCACACACACACACACACACACTACAAATTTCCAACACAGGCATACATAACCCTGGCCCCCAAATGTGGTCCCTAGAATGATGGATTAACGTGTTGTGTGTGATTAAGGAAGAGTCAGACAGCAAGTCATGGTAGTTTACGTCTGTAATAAAACATGAGCGGAATAATTTAGATGGACATGAAGAGAGGTGGAAGACGTATGGATTGGACTGGACAGTGTTTGTTTTTGTGTGCGTGTGTGTGTGTGTGTGCGTGTCTATTTTTGCCAACACTTATTTTAATAAAACACGTTTTGGATCTTCAAGTCCCCAGCCTTCAGGCTTAACGTTATTCATAAAAAATCAAAAGGTATATAGCCTGCATGTAGCAACATAGCACGTTAGCTGCACTTCTTATTGGGGGTGGGAAAAATAATCGATTCTTCGATGCATCGCGATTCTCGCTAGAACGATTCTGTCTCGATGCAGATCAATTAATAATCTGAATTAAAAAGATTTGCCTGCTGCAACATTCTGTTCGACCGAGAGGGATCATTTTTGTAATTTTTAAATTATTGAATTTATCTTCAGTGTGTATTGGCCAATCTGATTAGTCTTAAGTTGACACGATTGCGATTCAGCCTACGCATACTATGCGCGCAAACTCCAAGCCAGACACAATAAATCCTTCTAATTCAAGAGCAGCTTTTCCTTTAATGACATAGAAAAGAAAGATTAGAAAGAATATAAAACTGAAACCTATTTTTTGCATGATTCCATATTGTGTTAGAATGCAAGCTCCATTGATTATTGCATTTCATAGAAAGTCATATTTGTGAAAAAAACTTTCTCTCTTATGAAATATTAGATAAGTTAATTCATCTGTTGATGTCTTTAATGATCATCACAAAAGTAGAGTAGCAAATCCAGTATATTTTTGAAAATCACCCATGGAAATGTACATAAAAAAATTTGTTGCATCAGAATCGAATCGTTGACCTCATAATCGGAATTGAATCGTGAGGTGCCAAGAGATTCCCACCCATACTTCCTATGAACATGCTTACGACTGATAGGTGAGTGTCTGAGATCTGTTGCAACAGCCCAAGATCATCAAGAATACATGAAAAACAAGATCTTTATAAGATACACAGTATATATCCCAGCACTGAAACCCAGTCATACGTAAATATACGATATTTAATTCTACAGTTGAAATAACACTAGTGTTCTCTACTACGTTGAGATAAGCTCCCAACCAGCTCTCTGTGAGATGTGTGCTCAGCCATCAGCCCTCTGGCACTCTGTACTCGTCCCTCACGGAGGACCGCGGTAGGTTCATGCCTAACGTATAAACTGTCACTTCCACATTATCCATCCCTGCTAGTTCTCTCTGCAGATATTGTTTTGTTCAGCCATTAAGGATGCTGAATCAGTCCAACCTGAGTTAGTTTATAGTGCTGTTGGGGTGGAATTGCCTATCAAATGTTTCTTCAAATGATGACGTCAATCTTTAACTCTGATTTGCAACTTTGAAACGATTGTGTTTTATGGAGCATGTTCTCCTCTGTCAAACACAAGAATATGTTTTCTAAAATCGAATCATGGATGGAATATGCAGCCATCTGCAGCCGTTTTTGGTTTTGACCGTTCAAAGAGTCAACAGTCAAATAAACCAGCTGAAGGCTGGCCCCTAAATTGAAATAAAGCAACTATTTATTTTTCACCATGGAAAAAAAAAAAAATCGGTACTAACAGTAGTGATTTGTGAAGAGAAAATATGTTGGTGATAAGAATGTTTTTCCCAGTATATTGTGTTTCGACGATTTGAATTGATTAATTCCAAAATAATAAAAAACATCCCATCAAACCGGAGCAGTGTGGACATTCGTTTTTCTAAACGCAATCCATTAATTCAGGTTTTGATGTTATCTGGTATCCTGCCCATCAAATCACTGGCACCACTGTATGAGGTGCAAAAATGAGTCATTAAGTTTTGTTTCGAATAACATTTGATACATTGCTTTCATTGAATTGCACTATTTTTCTAATCAAAGAAAAAATATTTCTTTGGAGAGTTATGCTCTCTTGACTGCATCTTGCATAATCCTCCCAGTCTGTTCCTTCTGCATCCATGTCTTTGAAATGGCAGACTACCAACTAAAGCATCTCTACAGGTTCATCCCTCCCAACCGCCTGCTTTATATCCCATCGTCATGTTCCGCTTCTTTTGTGCAGAAAAAGCTTGCCGATTTCTTTTCAGCTTCTAACAGTTTGTTGCCTTCTCTTTCTAACATGAGACATTTCATTTTGTTCGGTTATTTTCCTTTTTTATCTATTTTTTATGGGCTTTAAGTTTATGTTTACATGAATGTGAAAGGCTGCCGGAAAGTGGGCAGAAGAGGGGGAATTGCCTGTAGAATCGAATTGCATATATATAAAACTGAAGCTGCAACCGGTTGCGAGAAGAATTGCTGCCTACTGGGTTCCCGCGCACGGGTATGTTGAGCGATCCCCAGGAGCAGTGCATACTTCCGTAATCCACCAGTGCTCAGTGGCCAAGCCTGGTATTGCAGTTGTTTAAGCGGGCTGTGGACGGGTCCCTCGATTCAAGGGACCCAGAAGAAGATATCTCCGTTCACTCCAATACAAGTGGGGAACAGGAATGTGTCTCAGAAAAAAATTCTGGATATCAATCAAAGGCTCATAATTATCTTTATACCATGCACTAATAAAATGTAAGTTTCCTCTTTTCAAAACGCCACCTCAAGCGTTTTATTAGCCTTTCTCTGTAATTATATTTTGCTTGGGAAGGAGGGGTGGGCAGCTGAAAGGAGTCGTAGTGAAACAAATGTTGTTTCGGCCCGGCATTCGAGAGGGCCTAGTGCAGGGCTTGGTTAAATTCTCGTGTCCGAGGTTTTTCCTTTCACTTAACATGAATAACGTTGATGGTTTTTAGGCACTGTGGTGACTTTTTATCACTAAAAGTGTTTTAGTGATGAAGGGATTTTTAGACTGGCTCAGCTGCTGCTCAATAACTCTCACGTTCTTCTGCTTGCGATCATTGCGATTCACCATTTATTGATCCATTTATTCAAAAGATCCAAAGACAAAGAACGGGTGCTTTACGGTATAATCGTTATAATATTGTTAATAGTCTAATAAACATTTTACATTTGCTTGTTTAGCTATGTATGACAGTTAACAATGTTGGTGTATTGCAATAATTTATGTGGGTAGGCTACTCCAACTTTGTTGCTGGTCGATATGTAACCATTTATTTGTATATAAATTATTGATTGCATTTTACATAAATAGTAAGTTTGAAGGAATCTGTTTCTTAAGCAATAACATTGAACTGTATTTTTTCTAGGCCTACATACATTTATGTTGTTGATGTTCTGTTATATGGAGCAATTTTTAATATTTATGAAGTCAACTTATACCTCCATGGTCTGTAAGCAATGCGACTGCGCTCGCTCAAGTTCAAGTTTATTATAGCCATTTCAACAATATAGAAAATACAGTTGATAGGAATGTGTTTTGGTATGCTCACATGTATCACACAGCAACAATAACAACACAACAAGACAAGACAAAAAGCCAAAAACGGCACATAAATAAGGAGTACAACACTTGACACACGTAAAAAACACACAATGCATTGTTCGCAGAGAATAACCGCAGTAAAGTACAGTACAGTAGTGCTTTAAACTGCAAGTGAGGTAGACCATGAAGACCGTAAAGTGCTTAGTGCTTGTTCAAGTGGCGTATAGCTTGTAGATATACTATCCCTAAAGCGTGATGTTTTACTTGTGATGCTTCTGTACCTCCTCCCTGATGGTAAGAGTGTGAATAAGTGGTGTGCTGGATGAGAGGGGTCAGAGATGATCTTCCTGGCTTTCCTGGAAATTCTGGTGTCGTAGTGCGAGCCTATGGTAGGCAGACTACAGCCAATGATTTTAAAGGCCCTGCATACTACCCTCTCAAGCTGCTGTTTGTCCTGGCTGGTAGCACTACCATACCAGACCAGGATGGAGAAGGTGAGCACGCTTTCGATGGCTGCACGATAAAAATGGGTCATGCCTGCCTGACTTACCCCAAACTTCCTCAGCTGACGGAGGAAGTATAATCTCTGATGGGATTTGGAAATAATAAGACTGATGTTCTGGTTCCATGATAGTGGAAAGTGGTGCCTAAGAGACGGAAGGAGGAGACCCACTCCACAACTTGGCCATTATCGGAGATGGGAAGGTGCTGGCCTGCCTCTTTCCTATAGTCAATGATGAGTTCTTTGGTTTTGGTTGTATATAGGATTAGGGTACTGTCTTCACACCACTGCACCAGCTGTTCAACCCCACTCCGGTAGGTAGATTCCTCCCCATCAGATATGAGGCCTATGACTGTTGTGTCATCTGCAAACTTTAGCATTTTGACAGATGCAGAATTTGATGTACAATTGTTAGTGTAAAGAGAAAATAGTAGAGGTGTCAAGACACACCCTTGTCAGTGTTCAGAATCCTTGGTGATGACGCATTATTCTGGATTTTAACACCCTGTTTCCTACTGGACAGGAAGTTTAAGATCCACTGACAAAGTAGGGCATTAACTCCTACGGCCAGGAGAAAGTTGTACAGTTTGACAGGAATGATGGTATTAAAAGCCGAGCTAAAATCAATGAACAGTACACGGGCATAGGTGGACTTAGTGTTCAGATGTTGCTGAATGAAATGTGTGAAAAGTGAAACTGCATCGTCCACTCCCCTATTAGCCCTGTAGGCAAATTAGTTAGGGTCTAGCGTGATGTACGTCAAGTACCTACAGAATAGGCGCTCAAGTACCTTCATAACAACAGAAGTAAGTGCAACAGGCCTATAATCATTAAGACAGGTTATGTTTCTTTTCTTGGGCACTGGAATGCTCATAGCTGATTTAAAACATGCAGGTACCGTTGCTGTGTTAAGAGAACAGTTGAAGATGTAAATGAGTATGGAAGCAAGCTGGTCTGCACAACTCTTTAGTGTAGCTGGTTTCACACCATCAGGCCCTGCTGCTTTGTTGATTTTCTGATGCCGTAGCAGTCTACGGACATCATGCTCTGGGATGGAAAAGGGAGAGTGCCCATCCAACAGCGAGTGTGGGAGAGCACTTGTCTGGGCACCATTGTTCTCAAAACGGCAGAAAAAGTAATTAAGTCGCTCTGGCAGGGAGTCATCACAGTCAAGAACGTGATGTTTTGTCTTGTGTCAGTGATCGCCTGTAGGCCTTGCCAGACACCCTTAATGTTGTGATCTTGGAGTTTGTTTCAAGTTTGATTCTGTAGTTGGCTTTAGCTGTATTAACTGCTTTCCGGAGTTTGTATTTAAGAAGTATGTATTACTCTTTGTCCCCACATTTGAAAGCGTAATTTTTCTCCTTACACAGGCGCTTAACTTCCTTGTTGAACCAAGGCTTGGTTTGGTGTAGCTGTAGATGGTAATGGTCTTGGTGGGGATGCACACAGACACGCAGAAACAGATGTAGGACATTACGCAGTCAGTGAAATTGTCTATCGTCCTGATTCTCAGGTTAGAAACATCCCAGTCAGTGATGTCAAAACAGTCTTGTAACATATCTATAGCCCCAGGAGAGCTCCTCTTGACCCACTTAGTCACTGGCTTAGATGTCTTAAGTCTCTGTCTGTATTTAGGAACAAGAAATATGATGTTGTGGTCAGACTCACCAATAGGGGCTCTGACTAGAGCCTGATACGCCTCCGATATGGAGGAGTAGCACTGGTCTAATGTTTTGTCCAGCCTGGTTGGGACGCGAATATGAGGCTTGTATCTTGGGAGAGTTTTCTGCATGGAGACGTGGTTGAAGTCACCAAGCACCAGGACGGTCGAGTCTGGGTTGGAGTTTTCCACAGTGTGAACGTGGTCGGCTAGTTGTTGAGTGGCTGAGGCTGCCGCTGCGCTCGGTGGGATGTAGACCGCACACAGGATGATGGAGGAGATTTCCCTTGGAGAGTAGAAGGGGATGCACTTCACTGTGAGATGCTCCAGATCAGGCGAGCAGCTGGGCGATAGAGTTTTGGTGTCTGTACACCAATTCTGGTCGATGTAGACGCCGAAACCGCCGCCGCGCTGCTTCAGCGAATCACTGGTGAGAAAGCCCTCCTGTTGCAACGCCGAGTCCGGGATGTTTGTATGCGGCCAGGTTTCTGCCTGGCAGCACAGTCTCTAAAATCCCGTTGGAAGAGGGAGGTGAGCTCGTCCTTCTTGTTTGCTCAGACCTCTTGCTTATGATGCTACAATGCTAACAATGCTAGAAAAATTGACCTATTATAGAATAGAAAATAGGCTAGAAAACGAGAAAATTTCTGCATCCGGTACGTCATGAACAAGGCGTTGGCTAGGCTCCAGCGCCATTGAGCAGATTTCATAGGAATGTATGGGCGGCCATGTTTTAGTCCGCTGTGCTTTCTTTAATGGGTCCATTATGTTGAGCCAAGAAGTCACAATTGTTACTTTACAAGAAGGTGTCATAGTAAAGGTAACTTATAAATGCATAGGCCTACAACCTAAGAGCCGACAGAATGTCTCAGAACCTTTTACCGGTTTGGACATGTTTTTGTTGACGACCCTGTCTTGCCATTAGCGGGACTGGGCAGGATTGGCGTTATGCGTAACGTGCGCTAAACAGAAACCTCTCGGAGCATTCCGTTTCCAGCGGTTGGCTCACGCTGTGCCCCATGCAAGGTCTCCGTGGTGATAAAGTGCCACAGACCTTCTGCTTCAGTTTGGGCCTATTGGTCCCAAAATGGGTCCCTCCCCTGTTTGCTCCCAACTCTCAAGTTGGGGGTGGGGAGAGTGGAGGTAGTTTGAAATAAAAAACCGTGAAGTCATAAAAAGTCCTAAAAGGCTTATAGTCCTCTCCGTCAGGCCCCTAAGCTGCCCGACACAGTTCCGGATTTACCAAACCCTGGCAGGACAAGATGGCACCCGCCACTTCATTCGGTGTGCCAGTTGCAAACCCCCCCCCCCTCCCCCCACAACCTCCTCTCCGTCCCCTAGCGCTCGGGGCTCCCTTATTGGCTCCCTTGGCGCCACCTGTCTGAAAATGCAGATGGAGTGGGTAGGGGAGGGGGGGTGAGGGGGGCTCCAGGCGGTGCTCTGTGAGTTGAGGGCCGTTTGGGGATTGGTTTCAATTTAATGCTGCGACGTAGAAGAATCAATTTGAGAGGTTGCCGGGTACCTTGGACTCACCTGGGAGTTGGTACGAGCGACAGGGAGGGGGAGGGAGAGAGAGAGAGAGAGAGTTGGAGGGGGGAGAGGGAGTTGAAGAGAAGTGGGAGGAAAGAGGGACAGGGAGGAGAGAGGAAAGAAGAGTGAGGAAGAGACAGGGAGGGGGGGATAGGATAGAGAGAGTAGGAGAGCCACAGACACTCAGAGGGATAGAAAGCCATTGTGAGAGGTGGGGGGGGGGGGGTAGGGAACAAGCACACAGATACAAAGACAGACAGACCGACAGACGCACACAGACTGACATGCACACACACATGGAGAGAGTTAGAGTAACTGAGAGGGAGAGACGGTAGATGAAGAGATGCAAAGCGCAGACACAAAGGAGCAGTACTGAGTGATTAGAGTGTGTGTGGTGCACGGCAGAATGGATTGAGTAAAGACCAGAGAGAGATTAAGGAAAGCTAGTCAGGAGGTCCATTCAGTTCGAGAGATGGACGAAGGAGGGCTGCCGGGGAGCCCCAATTTAACAATCAAACCCAAACAACCCAAACTACGATGGGAATTGGCAAATAGAGGTGAATACCTCAGAAGAGAAATCTACAATATAATGGCTAACTTTCAAGGTGTCAGGTTTATGTACTTGGAACCTAGGATGATGACTTCCTACTGAAATCTTTTAAAACGGAGGAGCTGAAAGTTCTAATTTTGATATGTGGAGAGTTCTGCAGGAACCAGACGGGTTCCTGCAGAACTTACAGTGCGCATACATGCAGGCTGTAATTGATTGGTGGAGAATCTGTGAGCCAATCATCTTCTTTTGTGTCCCAGTGGGTGTTGGGCCTGCACATGCACACACACGCACAGAGACACACGGATCTGACTTATTTGGCCCCTCTTTATTTCATGACAAAAGCAGTACAATATATACTGATAACTCTGACTTCTGGAGTAGCAGCTGTTCTCAAAGTGGCTCAAATGATCGCTTGGCACTCACTGGTGCTCGCTCATTCGGAGAACAAGCCCCACGTCGCCGCCAGCACCCACCACCACACCTCACTGTCCTGTTTTAATACTCGGCTGCCCTTTAAAGCATGCACACGTTATTTAATCATTGCTGTTCCGTTTCATCCAGTCGACTGTGTTCCACCGCGTCCCCGGTGACATCTTCCTTCCCTGTCGTGTTCGTTCAGGTCAGGTCACGGGAAGCGAGCGGCGTGGCGGCGTGGGGCTCCGCCCGCCAAGGCTTTTCACGGCGGTGACTCGCTTGCCGAGGTCGGTCACACCACGGCCGTGTCAGATCACAGGTCAAAGGTTAACCCTAACCCTAACCTCGCATGGAGCAGACCTCCCTCACCCCCCCGCCCCAGCCCTCCCCACGGGGAACACTGAGCCCGCGGGTCATGGATCCCACCGCCCATTCGCCACGGCTCTGGCTTTATTTTCCTCGCTGTGCACACAGATCAGGCAGGTTGTCTCCCCAGCCGTACCCCCCCCCCCCCCCCCCCCCCCCTCCCTCCCTCCCAAACTCTGCCTTTTGAAAGTTGCAAACAAAGGGGGAGCAGTGTGCAAGCTCAGTTAAGCAAGTTAAGAGTCGGTATCGGGAGAGAGATGGGGGAGGGGCATTTGAACGTCCATAGCGATGTCACCCGCGCGGCCCCCGGGGGACCACCTCACTGCACGTGGGCTGCAAGGACCTCCTTTTCTTCACTGGAACCCAAAGGACTAAATAGCCTGATGTCTATCCTCTGCCCAGGTGCCAGACCCTCGCTCCATCACACTTTCCTTTCTTTTGACTCTGTCTACAGTTCTTTAGTGTACCTACCTTTCACTCAGTCACTCACACTCTCTCTCTCCACACACACACTCACACACGCACACGCACACACACACACACACACACACACACACACATATTTCCTTCATCTCGGTTAACTGTTAACTTCTTTTCTCACCCTTCTACCGTTCTCTTGTCTAAAATGAGAGCCGAACAGTTGGTAATTGAAGATCATTGTCTCTCCTTAGACCCACAGGATTTGCGATGTCTTCCGCACCGGCTCCTGGGCTCAGCTTCTTCTGATATCTCGCCAATTTGACTCCCATTCTGTTTGGTGTCAGTTTTTTTTTGTTTGGGTTGGCTTTTTCCCCCTCCTTTCCTACCCCCAGATAAACTCCACAAGCCTTTTCCGAAATTGGATTTTCATTCGAGATGAACGAGAGGGGGCCTCTCTCCCTTCCATTTTCTTATTTTCTTTTTTTCTCCCTGCCCACCCTTCCCATTCCCTTCACTTCATTCAACCCTTCTCTCTATCTCCTCCTGTGAATTATTGCTCCCTTTGCCTGCAGAACAGAAGCCTATTTTCCTGTTCTAGCTGCAGAGTTGCCTTACGGTGACGGCGGTTCAGGTGCGGATGCCCCCGAGCATGTAGGGAGTCTCTCGCACCCTCCTTCTCACCCCCCCCTCCTAATATTTCCTCAACCATCTTCTGCCCAGGCACAGGAATATCCACGTATTTTAAACGTCACCGCCGACTGCTTTTAACATTCAAACAATATCCATTTTTTATTTGTATATTTTCCTTTTTTCCATTAAATGCGGGCAAAGGTCTAAGAATGGGTCATGATATTAATTATTAAAAAAGCAATATCGTTTTTTAATAACAAACTCAATATAATATTCCTCCTTTACACTCTTGTAAGGCTATGTGTGTCTGTGTTGATGGATATGCATATATGAAAACAAATAATCTCTTGCTAGCTAGCAGTGGGGGTAGTTACAGCACTGCAGGCCACCTGCTACCTCTGGAAAATGTATGATGCATGTGTATGCATAACATGAAGAGTCCCTCTGGAGTGCAGCAAGGCAGTTTGTAATAGATGACGTTGATTTGATCCTATTTGATCCTTAATAATCGACAAGTTATAAAAATGTGTTCCTGTCATTGGCTGAACGCTGTGGGGAAGGAAAATAATAAAAACAAACAAAGCTGGCATCTTTCTTATGAAGGGAAATGACTAGATGAAAATGAAGGCAAATGTGATTCATTAGTTTTTATGGCATAATGAAACGTAACAATATCATGTTTTTCACTGTGTCTCAATTCTCCACATAGTGCTTTCCCGGATTGTCAATATGCTAACTGAGGCCCGCCTGAAGCGATAATGCTCTCGAGTTGCTGGAAGTGCCGTGGGAGCCAGTATGCGTGTCAAGCGGAGAGAAATTAACTTCTCCTTATCCCTCGCCATTATTGATCATCCCACTTCCTGATACATTTCCACAAAATAGACCGAGCCGGCTTAATTAGTTAGAGGAGAGCGTGCGTAATTACGTGTCAATTTTACAATGTGCTTTACTGCCCACCAGCAAACCTAATTCTGTGTGTGTGTGGATAGTTGAGGGGTGTGCAGAGACTAGTGGCTGGAGCACTATATAAAGAAAAGTAGCAGTGAACAGATTGTAAAAGATGGAGATGGGGTATGTTTGGTGAATACAATTAAAATACCATTATATTTTATTGACTGCCCCAGGTGGAAACGGGCTCACTGAAGACAGTTAGAGAAGGAAGGCCATATATATTACAAATGAGTCTAGAATACACAGCATAGTGGCTACATGACAACACAAATACCCAAGTGGTAATTCGCCAATGGTATTTTTCACTTCTCTAACTCTCTCCCTTTGACTCACTCAGTTCTCAGTCTCACTCTGTATCTCTCCCTCTTCTAAACTATCCCGCTCTTCTTTCTGTGTGTGTGTGTGTGTGTGTGTGTGTGTGTGTGTGTGTGTGTGTGTGTTTGTGTGTTTGTGTCTAATTCATCTCTCTCTCTCGCTGTCTCTTCCTCTCTTCCTGTCTCTCTCTCTATAGACAGCTGCATGCTATATATATAGGAGCAGATGGCCGGCGGTCAGGTGTGATGTTATTGTTGGAAGGGGACTAAAGCTACGAAGACTTAGACAAACATTAGCAGGAGAAGAAGGCCATTCTGATTCAGGGAGAGCACACTGCACACACTGCAATATTCAAAGGGTCCCGACGGTCATTGCATCCAACAAGAACAAGCTGCAATTATCAAGGTTACTTTGCCAGTAGGAAAAAAAGATGATAGCAATAAATAACCTTGAGACTATTATTATTATTATTATTATTATTATTATTATTATTATTATTATTATTATTATTATTATTATTATTATTATTATTATTATTATTATGTTGTATTCAGAGTATCTGAGGATTCCTATTATTTTTCATAATTACGCTGACCTATTAACCAACTGCTCCGGCCCAGACAGCACATACGTCTTCAAATATCTTCCAACATGTATACTTCCTACAAATGTTTCTAAAAAGTTCGGAACCACAAACTTATTTTCCAAGCCTAAACATTTTTGCCACTTCGACCATTAATGTCTTTTCAGAATAGTGAAAGTTTAGCGAAATCTTAGAAAAATCTTCTGATTTGTTTATATTTAACAAATCAGAATATGATTTGAAAATAAGGCTAAGTTTACACGATGACGGTCTGAACAGAAGATACAAAAGTGGCGTTGCGTCTTCACTTTTTATTCCGCGTTTAGACGAGCGTTTTCGGGAGGAAATCTGCGTGCATACGGTGACGCAAAAGTGTGTGGAATTCGATTGGGTATGCATGCCAGGCGGCTAGGTGGTGCTGTGATACACTATCATACAACACCGCCATGTCTGAGCGCATGTGTAGAATCTTCCTCCTTCTCTTATCCGTGCCGCAAATACCAAAAAGATCCTTCTGTGTTCAGTAATATCTGTACATATCCTGTACATTTCGTGGAATGACTCCTGTACGCTTGTTAGAGCTGCCAGAGCAGCTTGAAGGTCCGACGCATGGAAATAATCTGACATGTTGGGATTATTTCCTTGTACTGGCACATGTATGCGACGTAAACGCGTACGCGACGTGAGCAGATCTGAGCAGTGTTTTGCGTCTTGGCAGTGTAGACGGAAACGCTACGGCGGAGCGTTTTCAACTTTTCCACCCTGGAGGGTGGTTTCAGATTTATGCGTTTTCATGCCCCAAAAACGCCGTCACCGTCTAAACGAAAGGCACTTCCGACTAAATATTTTGTCGTTTTTACCCGCAAGCGTCCTCGTGTAAACGGGGCCTAAGTCTCCCTTAAGAACTGTGCAAAGTTTTGTTCTGAAGTTCAAAAGATTATGCTCAGTATACATTTGAATACATGTGCTGATGTTCAGAATCACCAGAAAATGCAAATGTATGTTGACCTATGACTCTGTCTCCCTGTGAAAGAAGTGCCTCCCCTGGAGGCCCTTCTTTCACTGTCCCTGCCCTGCCCCCGCCAATCTCAGGAAAGGGAGGTAGTGGCTTTCATTGGTGCTTGTTGGATGTGAATGAAGACAGCTTGAAAAGCTTGACACTCATAGGAACCCTATAGACTGTCCAATCACGACCTGCACTGAAAGCTTTTGTTGCAAAGAAAGATGTAATGTTTTTCGTCACTCAGTCATCTTCCCGCTTTAGATCCCGTACCAGCAAAATGCATAATTAGCAGTTTAATAAAGGACTTATTAACCTTAATAAGCATAGAAAATGCTTAGTAAAGGTTTATCAATGACATAAGGTAGGTAACTTAATAAATGGGTTTGTAATGTGTTTTTTTAACAACTAGAAAGAGATAAGATAAGAAACTCATAAGATCATCAATGTTATTTAGCAATCAAAGAGTTAAAAAGTGTTTATAAAAGTCTTATGTTCTCAGAATAAACATGTTTATTATGTTATTATTAACACTTATTGATAGTCTTAACACAAATTAATGTTAATAAGCATATAATAAGGTCTTGCATATTAACTAAGTCTTATTACAAGGACCTTAATGTAAAGCGTTAGAAGATTTACTTTACTGTCTACTGGAGGCAATGGTCACCTCCAACAAACATATTGTGAGACACATCTTTAGATCAAATACTGCGTACCATGATTTATGTGTTGGCCCATTATCCCTTTATCATTGCATGCAACCATATTATTATTTGTATTATTATTATTATTACGACTAAGGCCCCGTTGAAGCAGTCTTTAAAATGGGCCTAGTAAAGCAAGTGGATGGAGAGGCAGGCCTAAGCAGTGTGTGTGTGTGGGGGGGGGTCCCGTTTGGATAATGGCTCTTAAGCATCACAGCCTGATGTTCGGAGCAGGATGGAAGTTAATTGACTGATCACCTCTGGGGAGACCCTTGCACGTACAGTGCTTTATCAGGCCGTACGGCCGTACACACACTCTCTCGTGCGCGGCCAATGCACTTCTTCTGAGAACTGGCCCGATGCCCGGCAGAGCATAAAGATATTGATAGCTTTGCTTGCGTAGTGTCAGTCCAATACGCTTTGTCAATAATTAAACAAATAAAACATTTGAAAGGAGAATAATGACTTTGCAAATATATTTTCTTGTATGATATGCAACGGCTCAGTGGATTAAAAAGGGGATCTTATATTGAATGTAAATAAACGCAGAAGGAGAGAACAGTTTATATTAGTCTGTCAATACAAATAATAATTAAGAAAAACATTTATAAATGCAAATCATATTGGTTTATTATCTCTACGGAAGACGACAGTCAATATGCAATTGCTGATAGGATTACAGGTGATCACTATTAAATTAATAAACCCAAAAAGATCATTAATTTAAGAACTGTGATAATTGATAATCAGGCAAGACATTTTAAAAGGTAAATAATGACTTTTTATAATGTGGAGCATCCTGTACTAAATATATTAATATATTCCATAACAAAAAAAGGCATAAAATGTAAAAGCTACAATAAACCCGAAAAGACAAGAGTTGTTCATAGCATTAGCTGTCACATTTTGACACTGTTAGACTTTTTTCCTCCGTCAGTAGATTTTCCTAAAACTCCTAAAGCCTAAAATTTGGGGGAGGATGAGTTGTCTCTCGTTGTATGTGACAGAAATGGCTAGGCCTGATTCATCTGTCCTTCAGGATCCCCCACAGTGTGTCAGAGAGGTTTCCCCAATGCAAGACAGGGAAGACGTCGCTTTAAACAGTTTCAAACCCTTTTAATGATTATGAAGTCCTCCTCTCACATCCACCCCTGCCTCAGCCCAGTTGAAGATCTCTTGGTGGCAGCGTTCTAAAGCTGCCACCGGCCCACGGGACGGGGGATTTCAAACTCATGGCCGTTGCAGTTTTGCCTGCCCTTGACAGGCTGTCTGACAGGCTCTCTGTTTGGCCTGAGCAGAGGCAGCACGGAGCTCTATGCCAATGCGGCTCACCTGTCACTCCTGCTGCCAGGGTTAGGAGGGTGTGGGGGCTTGGGGAGAGAGTGTGAAACTTGCTCTACCTGGGCAGACTTAGGACCAGGGGAATGGGGAAAGTGTGTGGAAGTGTTCTGTAGAGGCACCTGCAGAAGTGTGTTACCAGATTATCAGCAAAATAACTGTATGACGGTCATATTAGGTACAATTCTTAGTTGTGATGTGTATTTATGCTATTGTTTTTGATGAAGTACGTTGTTCATTTAAACTACAGATAACTTTTCCCAACCTTGTTTGTGGCGTTATAATAAAGCAGTAGCCACTGAGTTTGACGGTGGTCGATCAACCTCGCGCAAGACTGCAAACCGCTGCCGGCTGTAGCTTATGCCATGGGCAGCTTGTTGTTTCTAAAACACCAATACATGCACACGTACAAACACACACACTCACACAATCACAATCCTCTCCAAGTACAGAAATGGAATCGCATGAGCCGGATCCAGAAGCATGTTTTCGCTCCGACTTTCGTACGGCGCTGTGTCAGAAACCGAGCCTGCAGCGTCTTAATATCATCCATCATCTCTACTTTCACAGCAATCCCCGGCGCCCTTCCTCCCCAGGAAGCACGGGGTCAGAAGAACCATGCAGGGGTCTTTCATGGCTGTTCTTGCCTGTGCCAGGAAACCCAAGCCTTATGCCGGGCAACCCCCCCCACAGCCCTCCATCCTATCCTCCCCCTTTACATCCATTAGCTGCCCCTGTGGGACCACAACCTTTAGAAGAAGAAGAAGAAAGTAGGTTGGGTCTGACGGGGAAGGCTGGGTTTCTGGCTTTGTGGTGGGGGTGGAGGGGCGACGGTGGTTCCGTTCACCTGCCATCAGGTGGACATCGCGGCGGGAGGACACCCTAGACCGTTATCTAATCTCTTATCTCCTAATGAGTCATGGAGACGTTTTGGGCTTTCAAAGCTGCAGTGTGTGGCCCTTTGTATTCCGCAGACTAATTACATCGCACCAGCTTAGTACCGAACAAAACCGGAGATTCAGAGGGGGAAGCTATCCGATGGAAAGTGTCTGGACGTGACCTGCCTGGCCCTGGACTCTGGTTACCTGTGCGGGGGATGTGAGTAAGTCTCAACACAGGCCTCCGTTGTTACCCAAGGCCACGTTTGATCCGAGTTGGGTTTCATGATCGGGGGGGGCTCCGAATACCGCGGGTTCTTGGTTCTTCTCTCTTAGAGAAATTCTTTCTCAGGACACTGAGGATTAACCTCCAATCATGCCAGATTTTGCGGGTCTAAAATGTAGGTGGATTAAAGAAAGTGCATGATGGGTTAGATGACCAGATGGACAATGAGCTCGCACAACTGTTTTTTTTGTTGGGGTGCATTTGAGTAAGCAGAAACCTGCTTTGGCTGGACTTTGAACCCCACACTCAGCGCAGGTGGCTTGATAGCTTTATAATATATTTGTGGCTTAATAGATTGGACGGTGAAGATGGAAAATAAAGTTGGTGTGAATGACGCATTAGATCATACGTTGAAATCCAACCTTTTTTTCTGTAAGGCCGTTTCACCGATGTGGTTAGTGCCGATTGTAGACCGTTCTGAGTATTTATGCTGTAAACCAGCTCCAATATTCTTCATACCACCCACCACCTCTCTGCTTTAGTCCATCGGAACTTCCTACCCTGCATCTGGTTTCCTCTTTAGCTTGTGACTGGACGCCTCTCTACATCCCCTGTCTCCTGCGGGTAGGAAGATTAATTATTAATTGGTGTTAAAAAACAACAGGAAATGATCCAACATTATCCAGTTTAATGGCATGTGGCCTATCCTAATGGCTTGAGCTGCCCACCAGGGACAGCCCCTAACTCATCTCAACTAACTCATCCCCCTGGGTGATGGGAGCGGAGAGGCGGGTGGTAGTAAACTAGCTGCACCCCCCCCCCCCCCCCACCTCGAGACGGCCCTGCTCCAGATTTATCGCTCCCATTTGTTTCTGCAGTCCGCAGCAGAAAGCAGGAAGGGCTTGTTATGTTTACGGTGCGTCTCCCAAACAAGCCGTCACCGCCACCACTGGGACCGCGGCGGCCCAGAAAGCAGTCAATATGGTCGCCGTCTCCCAGGGTGCCATGCTGCATCCATCCACGAGATCACTGGGAAAGCCCTTGGCAGTTGAGTGGGAAACCCCCTGGTTTATGGTATGGTTTATCAAGCTGTGTTTGATTCACCCATTTTGTTGGTGCTCTCATTGATTTTATTATATATTTCCCACAATTTGTTAGACTGCAAGGTTTATGTTGGCCCAGGCAGGTTAAGATAGCAGTTTCAATGTCCAACTGTTGTGTCTCCTAGTGTTCCTAGTCAATAGACTGTATTTAAGACGCATCTGCTTTCCGCCTCAGACTGACTTCTTGGCCCCATCATTGAGTTTGGTTTTAAAGAACCTTCTGATCCTGATATCTGTCACAAAGGTGTCAGTTGGAGGATCAACTTATTTTTGCTTTGGATCTTTCTTGAAACCCCCACCCCAACACACACACACACACACACACACACACACACACACACACACACACACACACACACACACACACACACACACACACACACACACACACACACACACACACACACACACACACATTATATCAGCCAAGGCATACATTTTTTGCTTCGGTTTTATTTCCAGCACAAAAATACAGATATTCCCTCCTCCTTACCTCTAATGAACTGCCGGTAACCCTCACACCCCCCCGGTAACCCTCACACGCCCTTGCCTTCATCTATGGATGGCAGGAATGACGGAATTCTTCAAAGAAGCCGTGGAACTCAGACTCCTGGATGTATAACCCCCCCATACCCCTCCTTCATGATCTTAATTTACTGCTAGCATGTGGCGCTTTGTAATTGGGTTTGTGCCTTGTTTAACAAAGCAATTTCATATTTGGGGGGGGGGGGGGGAAGGGAGAGGGAGGGAGATGGAGAGAGGGAGAGAGATGGAGAGAGAGAGGGAGAGATGGAGAGAGAGAGGGAGAGAGAGAGGGAGGGAGAGATGGAGAGAGAGAGAGGGAGAGATGGAGAGAGAGAGAGGGAGAGATGGAGAGAGAGAGAGGGAGAGATGGAGAGATGGAGAGAGAGAGAGGGAGAGATGGAGAGAGAGACAAGCAGTCTAAAATTTCCACTGTTATCCGCCGGAAAATAAACCACCACCCTTCTTCGACTGACATCATAAAGCCGCTGTAATGCCGTCATAAAGATGACACGTCGCTAGCTGTAACAGTTTGCGAGGCCATTCATTACAAATGGATCCACAATGCGCTCTGACGCAAGAGGTGATTGAGCGGAGGCTGTTGACTGCAGGCCGCCATCCTCCCCCCGTCACCCTCAGGTCACAGACGGGGCGGTTCCGGGGGACGCTCGGAGAGGGAATGACACGCTTTGGTGAAATGTGTATCGAAGGAACACTGATGTTTGGGAAGAAAAGGGGGCTTAGACTCTGACCAATAGCAATGTCACAGTGAGCTTACTGTAACTCCAGGCTGCCGCTGAAGTCACTTTATCCCACTTGGTCCCTCTAGGTTCCTGCTGGGGCGTGGTAACTTCACTGATACCTGCCAGAGCTGCCGTGAAGCCACCCAGGAGACCATACCAAAAGACTGAGCAAAAATGAATGCCCTGGTTTCAACCCGCTCACCCTTAACACTGCTCCCGATCCTAACTCTATCTTAACTCCTCCTCCTATCTTAAGCTCCTCCCACTTTTCCGCCATTGATTTCCTCCCCCCCACACTTCAATTCACAAACCACATCCTTCAGCAGCTCTTCTCTCTGAGGTGAATTACCGTTGTGTTTCCGCTTTGGGCTTCAGGGGACTTCAGGGGTAACGTTTTGGCTCTAATGGCCGCCAGACATGTTGGAATCTAGAAAGGTAGACAAAACAACTCTGCTCAACTCAGATGAAGAGGATTTGGACACATATGGGTTCATTGTTGCTTGATTTAATGTCCTTAAAAGAGAGAATTGTGTACAGGTACTACTTCTTACATGC
Organism: Gadus chalcogrammus; assembly: GCF_026213295.1. NCBI lineage: Eukaryota > Metazoa > Chordata > Actinopteri > Gadiformes > Gadidae > Gadus > Gadus chalcogrammus. The sequence continues at coordinate 395,208 of NC_079421.1, forward strand.
TGTTACAAAAGTAGGGTAGTTATTTTTTATTTTAAACGAGATGAGTTGATCAATATGGTCTGTTGAATAAGTTATTTATTTTAAGCGACCACAGCCATGGGATCTCCTACTGATTTAAGTATTAGTTTGATGTTTTTCCCCAGTCATTGTAAAACATAGAATGACAATTGTGGAATGGGTCTTCAGCAGTGATTGTATAGCTTGCCTTCATTAGTACAACAATGGACTTGAGGGGGAAAGAAAAAGGAAGCCTTGACAAATACAAATCCCTGTTTTGAAATCCTGACTCCAGGCACATTTGGGCCACAGTCCACAGTCAGCGGTAACATGTGAGTGTGATGCTTGTTCACTTGCTCAAACCGCCAACCCCAGTTTGTTTTGAAGTCAAATACTATCGCCCCTAAGTGAAACGACTGCTGCTGTTTGGATCAGCATTCACATGGGGAAGTGGGGTTTAGCCTGGAGGACGAAGGGCCCTGAAGATTCCAAAGTTTAAAAGGAGTTTATCTATGTATTTATTTTGTGCATTAAGACATATTTTTAGTATCTTGTAGTTTTTTACATCCTTTTATTTTACTACTATACTTGCTGCTCTGGGACCCACATTTCCCTGCTGGGATCAATAAAGTATTATCTTATCTTATCTTCTGTGTTTGACTGGGTTCCAGCCAACACCTGAGCTAGTGAACCGGGTTGACGTTTAATTACACAGAGGCTTCCCGCCATGTCGGTTAGCTTGTGAGATGGCCGACCAAATGTAGTTACCTCGGGTGACACCTCTGTCCTTCAGGGTTTACGAATTTCTCTTTTATTATTTCACTTCCTGTCATTGTATCTCTTTTATTATGTCACTTCCTGTCATTGTATCTCTTTTATTATGTCACTTCCTGTCATTGAATCTCTGCTGCGGAGCATCAAGACGACTCCTCTTCAATATTCTATTTATCAAGCACCAAAATAAATAGTTTCAAATTTATAAAGCCAGCCAGTTAATGTGACATCTAGGAATGGAGAGAATTCATACTTGAATAAACAAATATGGGTTCATTATTGTCAGATATAATCTCTCTAAAACCATTTTACTATTATTATAAAGTTACAGAAGTGGTAATATCTTCTGTTCTTTAATTTCTCTAAAATAAATTCCGAAGTGGGACTTATTTAGAAAGAGATGTATTTCACATTAGCTTTTAAATAAGTATTGTGACATTAATATCAGATGTAGGGGGCCACAGCCTGAGGGCCTGTCAACACTGTCAACACTGGCCCAGCTTGGGGACAGCTGTCTCTGATAGTTCCCCTTGAGACCAAGTGACACCTCTATGAAATAGATAGTCAATATTGTCTCCCACGGTAATAGAGCAAAGTACAAAAGTGTGGCTTTCATTATATTCCATTGTAGCACTTCAAGGTTGGATACATAGCAGCATATATCCAGATTGCTTGTTTTAGTATTTAACACAGCGGGTTGGGCAATCCTAGAACACGATGCCTAACCTGTTATACCTGCCTATTAATGACGTCTGAATAAAGCCTCTTCTTAATGACTAGATGATTGGTCGGAGGTATTAGCCAGGCTGAGGTAAGTTGAGGTGTGTTTTACATCACTCTGGGTGTCAAGTTCAGATCCACTGTTAGATGGAGACGCATTAGTTCTCCCAGGTCTGCTGCATCTGACAGCATTAACAGAAAAAAGCTCCACATAACACATCCTGACTGTCCCTCAGCCTGTCAGACAGAAGCACTCCTTGGCAGTAAGCGCAGATGGCACACACGCAAAACATCGAGGAGATGACAGCGGATCTCTTTCAATTTCAGGTGTGCCTCCTTTCAGTGCCCTGGAGCACAAACATACCCGTTCCCAAAACTGTGAAACGTGAACGCTGGCTTGTTATTTGCTGAACATGTAACGGGCAAAGTGTATGGGTGTGATTTGACCTCAGTCCACTCCTGAAACTTGCAACCCCTGCTGAAGCAGGCGCATTGGTAGACCCTGTTTGCAGACTTTGATGTTCGGAAATAAAAGACGGAGAAGAAAAATGAAGAGTGACCAATCAAACTCGTCATTGTTGGTTAACAATTAATTGAAGTATGGGTTAGATGGGCACATTTAGTATTGGCTGCTGACAGAATCCAAGGAAATGTGGATCAAAACAATGATTAATTATGTGTTGACGGCTGGCTGAAGCACATGCATTCCAAGAGAATCTCAGACATTCCAATGTGTGCGTGTCACGGTAAAAAAAAAGAATAAAAAAACCTGTCGAGATTTGTACTATGGTTGGAGAACCGAGTGTTTCCTGTCGCTTTTGGCCCCCATTATGTAAGGACCTTAGGCTGCTAACGCGAGGGCCCCGGGCCCCTTCTGGGCAGGCCTGATGATGTGTCTAGCAGTGGTAAGGAGGAAAACATGGCCCGTGGGGGCCCCGAGAAACACTTAAGCCTGAGCTTTGGTTTCGGCAGGGGAAGTTGAATGGTTGCCTGTGGGTGGTTACAAATGAGTGCACTTTGTTGTTGCGGTTCCAGTGCTCTTGCTTGTGTTTATTTGCTATTTTTTTTTATGCTCCGACTGTTTACTGCCTTGCTAGGAGAATTAAACTACGTAAGTGTAATTTGCATATCCAATGACACGGAGGTAGGTAGGTAGGTAGTGTGTGTGTGTTAGGGATGGAACGGTTCAAGTAAAAAATCGGAAGCATTCGGTTCCCAAGTCCCAGTTCGGTCCATCCAGTTAAAAGGGGCGTTGCGTTGAATAACGATACCAAGTGAAACTTCTCAGTCTTGGATATTGCGTGGTCTTACTTATAACCAACTATTCATGCTCCTCCTCCTATATCAAAATGCTCTGCCTTCTAATAATAACAGGCTGCTAAGCTAATATACTCCAGTTACAATGATTATCTGGTGTTCCATCATCCACAATAGAGCATTTCTTCACTTACTCGTGAATAATGCTAGTGCTGCTGTGCTATTCAATTTAAACTCTGCTTAATGTACAAACCACCTTTTAAGTTTATGATCATTTGAAGTACCCCAATACATTCAAAGCAGTGTGTCTTTATTGGAACTTAAGTGGGTCATGTTTCAGATGAGAAATCCAAACGGCCGCTGCCATACAGCAGCGCTATAACCTACAGAAGTGCTCAGACGCTTGGCACACATCGCAGCGTCCTTACCACTCATTATATTAAATACAGAACAAGTCTTCAAGTCAACGCCGCCGCCGCGATACTGCCTGGCTCATCTAGCATCCTCCACACAGCACTTACGTGATGTTGCAGATTTGCTTTCTGAAGAATTCCAATAGAACATGTGCGTTTACCAATCAGGCTGTTGCAAAATTCAATTTCTTCTCCGCGACGACTCTATTTTACAATGCTACATGGTGACGAAGCGCTGCTATTACATTGTATGGGGAGAAACCTAGAATATAATTATTTATAGCCACTTGTGTCATCCCCTGCTTTACTAAGAACTTACCATACTGCACCAAAAACGTGACCCACTAAACCGTGAGTTGAACCGACCGGGAATTTACCGTTCAACCCTTAGCGTGTCTAGAACACACACTATCGATGACCAAGATCAAACCAATAATAAACCAATTTTATTAAGCACACCAAGAGCGGAGAGAAGATAACTTCCATCACCCTAAATTAGAATCCAAATGAGTTTGTTCCTTGCGCTAGTCAAAGGCTACCTAACCACAGTTCTTCCTGGTATTGTTTCGATAAAATAATCAGCATCTTCATCTTTTGTTTGCTCTGAAACACAAAGATATGACAAGCGGCAAGGGATAAATCACTGCATGTTCCCTTAGCTTTATGCGGCCTCATGAGGAAATCCTTTTATCTCAATTTAGAGGCTAGCAGTGCAGTTATGAGAATTATAGCACCACTTCGTGTAGCCGTGCCATTACTCAAAACAAGTGGGACAGCCCCCAAGTAGCTCCATCTTTTATACACAGAGGGGAAATTGCATATTGATTGCAATCTTTGTGTGTCCGTGTGTGTGTGTGTTTGTGTCCATGTGTGTGTGTGTGTGTGTGTGTGTGTGTGTTTGTGTCCATGTGTGTGTGTGTGTGTGTGTGTGTGTGTGTGTGTGTGTGTATTTGTTGGAGCAGGCCTCCTGTACTACTGAGGACGAGCCAAGCTTGGATGCTGCGACACCTAAGTATATGTGTGTGTGTTTGTGTGTGCGTGTGTGTCTGTGTGTGGGAGGGAGAAAGAAAGAGTGTGTGTGTACGTACGTGTGTGTGTGTGTGTGTGTGTGTGTGTGTGTGTGTGTGTGTGTGTGTGTGTGTGTGTGTGTGTGTGTGTGTGTGTGTGTGTGTGTGTGTGTGTGTGTGTGTGTGTGTGTGTGGGGAGAGATTGAGAGAGGGAGTGTTTGTAAGAGAGAGAGAGGGAAAGAGAGGGAGGCAAATGGATGGAAGAGCTGTTAGGGGGGGGGCAGTTTTTTTCACACTCTAATCTGTTTACTTTGCAATTTGTGTTTTGGGAGTGAGACCATTCATTCTGCTTAACCTGACACTTGGCTCAGCGCCGGGAGGGGCTGGGCCGACGCAGCACACGCGTATCTCATTTTGTCTCGTCTGAAGTGCATGTGTGTGAGTTGTGTGTGTGTGTGCGCGCACACCCATGAGTTAGTGATTAAGTATATGTGTGTGTGTGTGTGTGTGTCTGAGTTGTGTGTGCGCGCACACCCATGAGTTAGTGATTAAGTATATGTGTTTGTGTGTGTGTGAGTTGTGTTTGTGCGCACACCCATGAGTTAGTGATTAAGTATATGTGTGTGTGTGTGTGTGTGTGTGTGTGTGTGTGTGTGTGTGTCTGTGTGTGCTTTAAGTGCTTAGTATAGAGCATAGCCTTTCTCCACTAGCTGAAGAGGATTTGTGGGTAATTATTCAGGAGCGGGAGCAGCAATGTTAGCATCCTACAGTGCTGGTCTTCATCGCAGGTAACAGTGATGGTACAGTGATGGTCTTCATCGCAGGTAACTAGCCAATTGTAAGCGCCATTCTCCATGACAACGCTACGACCCAAGTATTCTCCAACAGACACTTAGGCCTTCACGTGTTTGTAAACCAAACATAGTCCACACAAGGATGGCAGCCTAACATAAAAAGATTTCAAATAAGAGGCTTTGTTTGTCACTAACTTTATACACAGCCACATATACAGTATACGAAAACCCACACATAAACATATGGATCTGAATTGCTTTTGTTTATATTCTTATACTTGAGTACCTTTTATGTATGTTTATGGTAAAATATTGACCCTTTAGTCCAACAAGAAAATCGGTTAAATCCAACTAATCCAAATAGTTGGTACCAGGGGAAAACAAGTCAAGGACACATTTGGTAAGCAAACGTGCCGAAATATTGACAACCGGAAAAAACGAAAGTCTTAATCTGCTTGTCCGACAATATTATTGAGAAGAGTGAATACCATCAACACATTGACATCCTCAGCAGGCCTTCCACCAGAGTTTCAGATGGGAGTGACATGATCTACAGTAGATAGTTTAATGGTGTTTAATGACCTCACCGCTAAAAGCCCTGCCTGGAGATCTTCCTGCGACAGAGCCAGTTCAATTTGATCTATTTCCTGTGATTATCACCAGATGATGCCATCAGGAGTCAATGGGTACATAAAATGCTTGGGTCCTAAAGATGGAGATTTGTTGTTGAGGAGCCCTGCATTTGGTTTTTTCAAAGTGTTCTTTATAGTTCATTATTTCAAATGAATATGACCACAATAAGTTAGTCATCACTGAAATATAAGCTTTTAATCTTCAAGTTCATGGAACTCACTAAAAAATATATAGCAAATGCTAAATTAAATAAATTCTTATTAGTGGTGACCCCCACAGGGTAAAATAATAATAACCCTGTGGGAATATAACCCCCAATATAACCCCTAACCCTGCTAGTTATAATGTCATGCTCTACCAGTTGAGCAAAAAGGAACAGAAAACTCAAAAAATATATATTTTTATATGAGAAAACCTATCGCAGTTGTTGTTCATCATATTGTTCAATATTTTTTTTATTAAGGATACATAGCATCCAGATCATGGTATGGCATCATACAGGTATTCAAAATCAATACTTATCCATACCAAATATCCATACCTCATGCCGTATCATACCGTAGAAGAGGCGTACAAAATGTATTTCAAGACGTTTGTGGACGTATGGATTCTACCCTGGCCTCACCTCGAGCCCCTCCTGTGTAGTATTTATATTTCATGTCACCCACCTCCCTCTTCAGACTTTCACACCTCCAGAACAAAACCCCAACAGCTTGCTTTTCTTGGCGCTGTGCCGCGGTTGTGTGGAGCAGCTTTAATGCCGGCACCCCACCAGTAGAATCAAAGGGAAACTTGACGAAGGGAAGGCAAAGTGAAGGACAAGCCAGAAGGTCCAGCAGGTCTTACCTCGCTAAATAAGAAAAGATAGGTGGGGGGTAGAATAAGAAAATCTTTGTAGATGGCAAACACTGTCAAAACAGACAGAAGTCTGCATTTTGGCAACAGCCATTCTGGTGTGAAAGGGATCTCCGGATCTCCCTCTTTAAGGGCTTGCAGTGCTGGGGTGACCTACTTTCTGGAGGGTTTGAGACGCAGATGAACTTGGACCGGAGCCAATGGACTGCAAACAACAATTATTAAGATAAGAAGTTGTGCTTTTTGCCCTAGGCCATGGGCAAATTTATTATTATTATTCCAGTTATTGGACTTAATTTCTGCCTCTTGCAAGTTATTTAGTCAGTGCTTTGGCATGTTAGCAAAACCGTGCATCGCACACTCCCATTAGTGTGTGTGTGTGTCAGTTAGCGAGTACTCGTCAAAGCAAATCATTAAGGATTAGAAAAATATGGTAACACAAAATAATTTGAATGAATACATTACATTTGTGGTTTGATCATATTAAGAAATGCTTATTAATTACTTACTACTTATTGTTACATATAAACCGCACAATTTTCCACGATTAATTGTTTATTGTGAAGCTTAAATTTCATGGAAAATTCATGATAAAATGTAGAATCAAGAAAAAGGAAGCATGTTTAAATGAAAAAACAATCGTTTGACAGCTTACTTTTAACTTCCAAAAAAAGATTCTCTACTGTGGACTACAGCTTTCAAATAAAACCATTCAGATCAAAATTGTCATCTTGAAAGGCATATTTCTGTTAACGTATTTCCATATGTTAACGTACCAGTTGAACTTTTTAACTAGTAAATAATAAAGAAATAAAACGGATAGGAAAATCAAAACTGATTAGAAAAAAATTGTCTCTATAATAGATCTAAAAACGAAATGTCCAAATATTAAATCTTTTCTCATCTACATAACAACAATTATGGTTAGTCCTCCTTAGCTTTGGACACGCTAGATTTGTTTTCAAATTTAGAAATGTGTGACCACTCACCTAACGATAGATGGAGAAACATAACACAGTTTTGGTTTAGTGTCTTAAAGCCACATCACCACGTCGTAATTCTCAAATCCTTCATGATCAAGCGATGGGAAGCAGGAAAGACGGGACAAAATAAATAGCGACAAAGTCAAAAGCGGCATGAAAATGGTAATCTACATTTTTTTCTCTGACTTCTGTTCTTACTGATCAACAGTAGCAGGATCAGATAGTCAACAGCTTTCGGCGTCATGCATTGTTATGTGAAAGTTATATGTATTGCAGCATAGCGCTCCGTGGTAGTGTAAAAAATAAATCACACCTCAATATCTGCTTACGCAGTGAATATAGTGTCAATATTTCTTCGCAAGCTGCAATTAAATAGAACCCTTCTATTTCCATGAGGATGTGTCACCTTCAAAAAGGTACACTATTGATTCATTAAAGTGGTGTGGGATGTAACGCACATCGACTGTATCAAATACAGAGTCAAACCGACTCGATGTGAATTAGTGGAGAAGGTGGAAAACCCCACACAGCAAGCATGTGGATGGTGCAGCCAATTCTATTTAACTCTTTGGGTATGTTTTGTATCCCTAGCGTTAGTCTGTGTCTATGTGTGCTAGTGCCAAATGAAGAAGCCAACAGGATCCCTGGTTGAAAAATAATAAAAGATGAGAGCATGACTTAGGTTAAACACACTAACACATAACAGGGAAAAGAATGAAGCCGTGGTGGTGAGGGTCTGACTGTTGGACTGATGTTGTTCAGCGTCGAGCGTTGAGATGAACCACAGGGGTCTTGTGAGAATACGGTGGCCTGGGTTGGTTCTCTCCCATGGGCCTGGAGACGCTCACAATATTTAGGCCCAATCCCATTTCTACCCCTTACCCCTTCCCCTTACCCCTCCCCCTTGTTTTGAAGGGGGTAAGGGGAAGGGGTAAGGGGTAGAAATGGGATTGGGCCTTAACTGTCTGTGTTCACCACAATCTCCCGATGTGTGACTGTGGTACAATGGATACCTTTTCTTAACAAACACCACTCAACATTTCTTACCTTGACCAACTTGCTCTTCTGCAAGCCGACCAGTTAACCCCATACGATGAATGTTTTTGCTCAACTACGGTACTGAAGCCACAGAACCAACTAAGCTTAAGTGTCATACAATGTATACCCTTCTCAACTCTCTCCAATGACTTTAATGTAGCAATTGCATTTCGAAACCAACCCCTTTGTGACATCACAATGGGCAGTGTCCACGTGCTGTAACACGTTGACTGGTGGATGTGTAAGCTGGACTGGATGTGTCACACATCCGAGCAACATTTATCTTGTCCCAAAAGGATGGATTTTGAAATTAATTATAATGGCAACATCAACATGATATAGTAAACAAAGGGGCATAGGGTAAAACAAGAATCTTGAATAATGCTCAACTAATCCAAACGGCTTGTAGTATGGGAAACATCAACTCAAGGAAGCTTTTGGTAAGCAAAGGTGTGAAATGTCAACGCTCCGAATCCAAATCAGTTCAGCAAAAAAACCTCCTAATCTGATTGGCCGAGGGCAGGCCGGGCCACCCATCCCAGACATGGTGCTCATTCACGACCACGCAGACGAGAGAAGAACCCTTCGCCCTGCCGTCTCCTGACAGGCTTAACCATCGATACGAGGGGATGTGTTATCTCCTGACTTCAAAATTCATAAATCTTTGAGATCAGACGAAATTGAGGCGGTTTGAGCGCTTGGAGGGGAGAGATTGACACGACTGAGTGGCTCAGCCGGCACATAGCATGCTAATGCTCCCCCATGCATGCTCTCTGTCTGGGGCTCCAGGCGGGGGCAGGGAGCTGTGTGTGTGTGTGTGTGTGTTGCACCTTCTACGCATGTGTGCGTCTGCTATGAATATGTGTGTTGTAAGAATATGTGTCGTGATGAGTCATGCATAAACGTGCGTTTCCTGTTTTATTCCATTTCCTGTAACAAAGCACATAAATTATCATTATTTATTTCCTGTTAAGATTTATATAACATTTCCAACATGAATATGTATATCTTGGGTGAATGCGTCTATCTTGTAAGAATGGGCTCCGTAAATCCAAAATGGCAGCATACATTAGGCATTAGAGTAAATGGAAGTTTTATGTGTTGTATTTTATTTCGATACGGCATGGCTCCCTGGGCGTGCTGAAGAGGCGGCATGGCGATGATGCGAGGCACCGCCTAGCACGGTAGGGATTGAGTATGGGATGCAGTGCAACATTCAATGAGGGGCCAACAGGCGGTCGGTGACTCTCTCTGCCACCTCCCTCCTTCTCCCTTTCTTTCTCTCCCCCTGTCTCTGTGGCTGACTGTCACTGAGTTTTTCCCTCTCTCTTTCCTTCGTTCTTCCTCTCTTCTTTGTCACTCTGACCCCCTCCATCTCCCTATCATTCTTTATATTTGTTTCTCTCCTCTCTTTCTCCCCATTCCCTCTCTTCCTTCTCATTTTCTCGCTCATCCTCTCCCTCTCTGTTCCACTCCCTTGCCCCCACCACTTTTTCTCTCTGTTTCTCCCTCTCCCACCTCCTTCTCTCCCCTCTCGTTCCTCCTCTTCTCCCTCTCCCACCTCCTTCTCTCTCCCTCCAGCTCATTTTCATTCTCAAGGCTTCTGTTGTCTTGCTCTGTTGTGCCAAGATAAATTCTAAATTGCATCACCCCTTGTAACTGTGTGTGTGTGTGTGTGTGTGTGTGTGTGTGTGTGTGTGTGTGTGTGTGTGTGTGTGTGTGTGTGTGTGTGTGTGTGTGTGTGTGTGTGTGTGTGTGTGTGTGTGTGTGTGTGTGTGTGTCAGGGGCCACTTTGGTATAGATGGAAAATAATGGGTTTAGTATCTCTTAAGATGTGAGTTGAAATACACTGGTACAGGCGACAGCATATATGAAGTCCATTGATGTATCTGTACAGCAACAGGACTCCAGCCAGGGATCAACTGTATCACTCCCCCCCCCCCCCCCCCCAAAGGGCTTTTCCTTTCTGTAAAGGAGTCCATATGCGTTCAAATGTTTCAGGAGAATTATTTTTTCCTTTCAAAATGAATAATTACTCTGTGATAACAGTGATAACAGCAACTGTTATTGCTTCATTATTTAGTGAACTAACAGTTGTATCAATGAAAGACATGCTGAGCAATAACTAAATGGCATTTTGCCTGTCTACCTGTAACATGTCGCTCTCCAATGGGCTGATCTGTCCAGTGTTGTTTGCCCCACAAATTCATATTTGCAATTATATCTGTAATAGCAGTAGTACGTACAGCATAATGTTGCTATAATAGCGTTATGCTAGCTAGCTAGCTAGTTCCATCGCCAATATCACGCTATTCTTTTCCCAGTGTACTGCAGCTTTTAAAGGCATGTGGTCTTCTTTTAATGTAATGTCTATCAAGCGAAGTGTTCTTTGTCCCCACTGTGTGGGTTGGGAGGGGGGTCTGGTGTATGAGGGGGTCCTTGATGCAGGTTATTTTTCCATCTCTGTAGGTTTAATGGAGCTGTTTGTCTCCACCTCTGTTGCGCGCAGCGCCTCCTCCAGTGGACGGCTGCTGGGTCTTGATTGACGCGTCCAAATGAGCGGCGGGTCTATAGAGAGGTTTCCGCGGCACATATCTCTTCCACATCATTACGGAGAGCATCGATAATTTCCATCATGAGGAGCATGTGCGCTGTCCCACGGCGGGATCCTCCGCATCCAGCAGGGACATGATGGCAGAAGACGGGGCTAGGGTAGTGGGGGGGGCTGCACGGCGGACTCTCTGGGTGGCATTATGTTACGATGGGGGGGGCGAGAGGAGAAGGGGGGCCTAATTAAGCTTCTATTACTAAGGACCGGAATCCATGCCCCATGAGCCCTAGCCCTGGCCCGGTTTGAAAGATGAGGACTCCACACGCCACTCTGCGTAGGTCGCTCAGTGACGTCCTTCAGTGTAATGACTACAATCCAAAGATGAGCATCTCGTCTGGGGGATGTATGTTTATTCCCCCCTCACCCGGTCATACTTCCCACCAGTGCCTACTGATGACACTTGGCAGGTGGGGTTCTTGAGGTTCTTTGTCATGTCTGCTCTGCGATCATTTGGTTTGGTTCTATTTAAGCCTTGAATTGTTTCTGAGTTTCATCTTTCATTTTACCCAGCCACACCAAAGCCAAAGAGAGATGTCGGTGATTTGAGTGTGGCGTGATTGCCAACGCCAGATATGTGTGTTTGAGATGCAAGCGTGCGCCGTCACAAGGGACTTTTAAGACTGAGCTCCCGTTACCAAAAGCTGGCATGTTTTCTGTCGGCCATGCACCCCTCGGGAGCCATTCAGAATTTATGGGGTAGAACTAAATTGGCAATCAACAAGAGACCAAAACAACGGGGGGAGAAGGGGCACAGAATGCGTTTGCTAATAACGTTACCTTTGTTAGCGGGCCCTTATGGAGCAGGCTGACGACTGCACCGGGGTCCAGGCAAAGAGTGGCACATCTTGAGATCCCCTAATGAAGATGTGTATCGAATACATTAATTCAATTTAAGCAGCACTTATTTATTTGCATACACAGCATTATAGCTGCTAACAAGGCATGTGTTTTTTTGTCTTTTTTATTCTGCCAACTAATGTTTGTGAGGATGGCGGAGCCGAACAGCGTAGCATGCTGTAGAACAAGGCTCGGTTCTGATTCTTTAGCTCATTAACCGACACATTCCGACGCCACTGGGGTTTGGCTGTCACCCCTCACATTATAAGTTCATAAGCGCATATCTAATTCATAGATGAGGGAAATCACTGTCTACTTGGTTGACAATTGGGAGAGTTTCAAAGGGGGGGGATTTGTGGATGATTTGTTCTTTTGGGCTTCCAGATGCCTTAATGAGCCAGACCTCACCCAGAGAGGACATGCTGGATGGCAAGCTGGCCTGGCAGGGACAGCCATGCCAAGCCCAGAGAAATTCAACAGCACCCCATTTTCTCCAATTTAAATAAAACAGTGAAAATGTTCATCATACACGCTGTTCCCTTGGCTGTTAAGTCATTTGGCAAATGCTTTTATCCAGTAACACCCTATCCTCTTACACTATGTTACCTTTCTACCCTGTCCTTTATGTTTTTCGGGGCATTTCGTCCTGTTTCTTCTCTAATCCACTGCTAGAAATTCAATGTCGTGCGCACACTGGCGTGGGTGAGAATGTGATTCAGGTGATACGGGGCGGTCAGGAAGGTAAAACCCAAGGAGGTGTAAGCTGAGGTGAGGGTTTGATTCAAGCCCCTCTGGCAGCCCTATGCCTAGCCGTGGGGTGCACTGGGCCGCCTGATCCCCCGTAAACAAACACAATCTGGCTGGCTGGGCCGCCGAGCCGCTATTCACACAGGGAATCAATGAGGGGATCCCGTGTACTGATAGCCTGTGAAAATTGGCTTTCTTCTCCTGAAGATTCTGGTAATTACCTATATCGGGCTGTTGATTGGAGATTGATCGTGGGTTTGGAATTAAACAGGGGCGATGGGTCTTTTGATGGCGGCGGTCTTGTGCGCCATGCTGAACGTTCAAGGAACCAGGGATTGTGTGTGTGTGATGGTCCAGAGAAGGGCCACAGAAGGAGTATGAATCTAAAGTCCCCCCCCCCCCCCCTTCCATCCACTCTCTCTCCTCAAGTTAAAGTATTTTAGATTCCCATGTCTGCTTCGGTTGATGAGCGCCGGCTTCAGAACGCGGGGCCACAGCGACCGAGGTCATCTCTGCCTTGCGACGAAACATTCCAGTGTGCCGCAGAAGTGATTGCTTTGGGAGAGAATTGGAGCCATTTTGTAAGGAATGATCTGAAGTGCTCTTTCAAAGTCTTCACGCCCCCCTCCCCCCTCCTCATTAATTTATTATTTTCCGAGTATTGAGAAAAGCAAGATATCAGTACAGGAGACGACGAGATGAGCGACAGGGAAGTGCCTTTTGGCTCTGCACAAAAGGCACAATATGCGGCATGACTCCAATCCTAAAACATTCAGGCGTTGACCTCTGATTGCACACAGAACACTTCTGATTGAGGAGAGAATGATATAAGTACCAATTTATGAGAATGTTTGTACGGGCAACTTGAACTCTGAGCTAAATGTTGGAAAATCAATGTAATAAACATCAGTTTCTGCTACGTTTTGATACTGTCGGTGATGGCTCACTCAAGCTGCCTCACCTGGCCCGAGTTAGACTGATTGAACTGTGAGGCTGGGTGAGGATGCACACCCATTTGCACGCCTGTACATTGAGAAATCCATGTGCACTGGTTAAGCCAGCCTTCACCACAAATACTCCGGGAAATCTCCTGCATGGCAACATACCACCAGCTCATGTATCATCTCCTGCATGGCAACATACCACCAGCTCATGTATCATGGTCTGCAAACCTTACAGTAAACCGGCTTTCAACACCCCCAGCCTGCATCCTTGTCTAGAGGAGCACCCAGGTGGAGTGTGGCATCCATACGTGGCGTGTAGCATGCCAGTTCTTCTACTACTATCCGGAATAATGTCACAGGCACTGGTCCACTAGTCAATCAACGGGATATGAGGATGAGCAAGCTGTAGCCACGAAGCAATCTTGTGGTATGTAATTGTTCTAGGCTGCCGTTTAAAAGTTTAGGAGACAAACAAACTCCCATTTATAAAGAGACTTAATAAAAGTTTATCTAGAAAGGGTGGTCAAATGTGTGTTAAAGGACCCCTATTTGAACACAACCCATTTAAAAATCGACCCCTTTAGTGATAACTGGTTTGATTTGTCATCTGGATGGACAATCCCTAGAGGATACGTTTTAAAATGTAATGTAATGGCTCATCAACATCAAACATAGTGATGAAATAGGAATCCATCGAGGTTATATGTCCAGGGATTTGCCACTAGCCAATATGCAAGACAAATTAAACATTGGACTGTGAGAAACATATTCCACATGGACCTATGTTGTAATTGTATTTGCTTCAGAAGCTTCTTATTTACAGTTTTCAATGAAGTTCGACCTAACTGATGATATCATCCATAATAAATTCCGAATGACACACCTGGATTGCAAGTGATCACAGGGCAGCATTCGTGGCTGGTCTGTATCTTTTTATTCCGCCTGTATCGCTCATTCCTCAAGACCATGTTGTCTGTATCTCATCTACTTGACATTCTGCTAGAGTGTGCAGCAGGGGAGGTAGGCAGGGGGAAGAGATGATGCACATCATCATTTTCTCAAGACGCCGCCATCATCCTGCCTCAACTCTTATTTTTTTTCTCCTTTCTATTTGATGCTAATTCTCTAATTCCAGTCATTTCCTTTTTTAAATCACAGTTGTCCTCCATCGTCTCGTTAGTTAGTTTTCATTGCGTTTTTTTCTCTGGTCATGCAAGGAAGAAGTCTGGTTCCCCTTTTAAGTGTCTGCGTAAGGTCAAGGCTTTTCTCTTGGCTCCAGACCCATTTGGTATGGTGTAGGGGGAGGGGGGTGTGGGGGCACCACTTGTGATTCTGTGCTCCTACTGTCTGCCATCCTATCGCTCCTGCTATCTAGCTCTCCAACAGCACTCCATTCAGCGCTTATGTTTGTTTAATACTGAGTGCTGTTGTCTGCTTGGGATTGGCTGTTTGGGGCGTGATGCCAAGAGATTCTAAATTGATTGGGAGACAGGGGGTGGAGTCGTGGAGTGCTGGGTAATGGAAAAGGGGGGGGGGGGGGGGGGGAGAGAGAAGAGTGTTTGGATTTAAGAGGAAGGATCAGAGCTGGACTTGGGTGGGGGCGGTGTGTGTCGTAGTCTCCTATGTGCCAAATTGCAGTCTTGCAAACGGATAAGATGCACACCACAGAGAATATAATAATCATAGCACGGTATCAGCATCCTTTGGGCATTTATTAATCCCACAGATTGTCCAGGCTATTATTGAAATCCTTCGCCCTCTGAAACGGGAAACAAAAAGTACCCCAATTATGTATAATTATGTGCCAGGGGGATTGGCGGCTGGCTGCGGTGTGTTAACAACATCATGTCCATCTGCTGCCACTCGGAACGAAAGGTGTCCCCGTTCCGAGTCACGGAGGGGTCGCCGGGGTCGCCGGGGCCGACGAGGTGCAGGCTCCGGGGCCCGTCGGCCGAATCGGTCACATGGTCAGGTGCCTCGCACACACACCGACATCTGCCAAACATCCCAGGGAACATGTGGCCGATCTCGGAGCATCATTCACCTCCACCTTTAGGTCACACTGGAGGGGGTCGCATACCCTACGAGACGCCGAGCACCGCACAGCATCGCCTACTAACACACACAACGCACAGTTTAGGTGTTGTGTGGGTATCGGTGCTGATGGTGGTAGATCTCTCATTGCAAATAAGGGTTTCCAATGTTTGGAGCGTTGTGTGTCAGCGCCCGGCGCGTGACCCCCCATCTATCAACCAAGTGCCACTAGCATTTCTGCTTTTAAAATATATATTTTCTACTGCATGGCATGTTCTATAATTTCGATTTTTTTTTTTTATTTAAATCCTAGCCCATGGCGCAGAACAATTATTAATTAGTTTTGATCCTGATTTTACTTCCATTAAATTTTCGACCATACATTGACGTTGATGTGGATTTTGTTCTATTTTTCTCTTTTGTTTGAGGCATTTCTGTTCAATGGCATTTAATGGCAATGCATGATTGCATGCCGCCCAAGCCTGTGGTGGCACGTGGCTGTGAGTTGACAATGTAGCGTCAGACATCTGAGGCACAAGGAAACGACGGGTTTGCCCTTTCCTTTGACTACCTATCATCTTCCATGATCATCTATCATCCTCACCCTCCTTTTTGTCCTCTTTGTTTATACCCCCTCTGCTTCTGTTGATCGTTTCATTAACAGTGTCATGTATAAAGTCAGAATAATACGCATGGTCAATATTAGATACTCTTTTTTTCGTCGTCCTACGTTGTGCCCCGTTAATGACACAGTGGCGGTGGTCTTGATCTCCAAACTACCAAACGACTCTCCTTTGGAGGGGGGAGGCCCCCGGTTTAGCCTTGTGCGTCTGGCCTTTCTTCTGCTGGTTGTCACGCGGTGGCCGGTGCAGCTCAGTGAGGTACAGTACAGACAGAGTGTGTGTATCTGTACTACTAATCATGCCTTGCATAATGAAAAATAACACGCCTTAACAAGACGGCTGTTGCTTCGCGCTACCGTGGAACTAGATCTGGGATGGCGGGCTGTGAAGGCTGGCATATGGTGGGTAGAAGACACCACACACAGGCGTATTGTCCTGGGGAATCTCTCTGCAGCGTTTGTGTTTAAAGTAGAACCATTCAAGACGGGGACGGAGGTTGCCTCTGAGTCCATCAGGCTGATGCAGTTGTGTCGTGATTCATGAATGTGCAGGTAGCGCTCCTATGCACAGCCTAAAGCTGAAGGCAGCAACGTTTTAATGTTCCCATAGTGTTGGTGGTATTGGGTAACAGATGAAGCTGCTATTTAAAAATGTCTTCAGGTAATTTATCCAGGTTGCGATAAGTTTTGAACTGAAAAACCCAAAAGTCGTGACAGTGATTATGATACTTTTTTTTTTGTTTAGTTTAACAGCGACGACTTTTTGAAAGCTCCTATTCTTTTTTGGGTGTTTTATTTCATATCATAATATTACCAGTCCCACCATGGTCCATGCAATTAATTTGGTTCAAACCAGCTTTGTGGATGAGAGGGCGAATAAGTACTGTGAAGCCTAAAAACAACTTCAATATGAATTTAAAAAAAAGATTAGTCGCAACCAATTCCTTTCATTTATAGAATTCAAAACCTTACTTTGTATTAATTGAAATCTGTTTCCTCCATTGCCATTGGAAAAAAGGCAACACCGCAAAGCACTAAATTGATCACCAACTAACCAACTCTAAACGTGAAACTGTTCATAAGAAGGAAAATGGACATGTCATCGCTGATCAAAGGTCCGTCCAATCAAAGGAGCATGTCGCGCTCTCTGGACGAGGGAGTCTGGTGAGGATACATAAAAGGAGGTGTCATCTAGAATGCCCCCCCCCCCCCCCCCCCCCACACACACAGTGTACTTTACATAAGGATACATGAGATTAGGGTAGTTGACATTCAATGTACTTGGACTCATCTGTCAGACTGCATGCATGTGATTCTGGTTGGATGCAGGGTCATTGAGCGGGGTGTGTGTGCGGGTGTGTCGTTGGATGCAGGGTCATTGAGCGGGGTGTGATTGTGGTTGGATGCAGGGTCATTGAGCGGGGTGTGTGTGCGGGGGTGTCGTTTGAAGGGTGCTCAGAGAAGGCTGGAGGTAGTGTTTCACGCCACGAGACGGGGCGGGGATTTAAAAAGTTAAAAGAAAGGAGATTGGCGGTCGGGTGGATTCAGTCAGACAGAGGAGATGGCGTCTCATCTCGGATGAAAGGAAAACGGAGCAGAACTTCACTGAGATGGGGATCTTCTCCTGCAGCTAATGAAGAGGTCCCGTGGCCGCCGCCGCCTCCTCCTCCTCCTCCTCCTCCTCCTCCTCCTCCTCCTTCTCTCCCTCCTCCTCCCCAGCCAGCTCACATCCACACTTCATTGTTTATTGATGCCTTTTCCCTTCCAGCTCCGGGCCAGTGTAGACGATCACAGCTTGCCCATCACACCACTTAGGGAAGGCCTTTGCCTTAGAGTATCAAATGTAAAGACATACCACGCTTCTCTTCAAAGGCCGGTCGTCCGTGATCGGCGGAGGACCTCAGGGGCTCTGTTTTCCCCGGGCTCTGGGGTTAATTTGAGAGTCAGTGTGACTGATTCATTCCTGCATGTGAGATTCAGGAGAAGCCAGACTTTGAGATGGCAGATACAAATATCCCCTCCACGGCGGAGGGAAGAGAGGAATGAGGTCCGTCTGTAAGGGAGGGCTCCGTAATCATCCGCCAGGAGACGGAGGGGGACAGCCGCTAAATGAGTTGGCTCAATTCATATGCAAATGCTGCCCACCCTGCTTCAAAGCCCCTCCACATGGCCGCCCGTTCCCCGTGACCACACACGCACACACACACGCACACACACGCACACACACAGCGTATGTTTATTTTAGATCCTAAGGACGTGAACACTGACACGAGTGCTCCAGCGGAGAGAAATCATCCCCCTGTGAATTAATTCACCGCCACAATTCTTGCACCAACATTGGACAATATTTCTTTAGTGCGTACGGATGCAAACTTTTTTTCTGTTGCCGTGGCGCCGTTACCCACTTTGACTAAACAAACCCCGTGACCACCCGTATGGCAATGTCACCGGTGGAACAGGAGAGGAGGTAGGCGGTGCGCTCTGTCGGATATTCAGGTCCGCGGGGAGGTTGTCATCAGCACCAGGGGCCCAACCTGACCCCCCCCCCCCTCTGTTTACAGGAACCCACCCTTGCTCCTCAAAAAAGTTGTTTGTCCTTTTGGCCTCAGAGCTGCAGCCAAACACACTAGTTCCTCGTCCCCCATTGCCATTGGGCCTGTGTGACATTGGGCCACCCATCTATCACAGAGACACGGCCATAAGCTACCGTCGGTGAGCGGGTCAATCGAAAGCATTTTGGGAGGTCGCTAATTACCTTGCGGTGTTAAAAGTCGCGCTGTTTTTAGCTTAAAAACTCAACTCACCCAACTCGAAAACCGTTAGGTCGGCATAAAAAGGAGGTCAATAACGGCGTGTGTTCACTTTTGTGTGTGTGTGTCTGTGTGTGTGTGTGTGTGTGTGTGTGTGTTTGGTTATATTATATGATTATGTAGCACACAGAGGTTGTTCATGTAGTTTCAATGACGGCCGAACAAAAATCTAGATAAATAAAGTTTTTCTATTTTATTCATGAGAAGCTCCGACAAAGAGCAACATTTCATCTTGTTTGTGGAACAGACAAAGACTTAAAACATCTCTTAGCAGTGTGCACTCTCCATGCATGCATCCTGTTTTCCGCATGGCAGCGTGTGTTCGTTGCCCTGGCACAGTGTACTCCGAGGCCGACTCAACCCCCGCTCTTTAGCTCCAGGGTCCCTCCTTCACGGCCCCCCCCCTGCTCTCAAGACATCCATTTAGTCCTCTCTGAGCACGCCTCCTTTTCTATGAACTACAGCTGCAGGGGGAAAAAATACAAAAGACGCAGCTGAATTGTTCCACTGGAGATGCATATTCAATATTTTGTGTTTCATCTGACATTCGGAAAAACTCAAAAGGAGGAGCCATCCAACACCAAGCCCCACTGTTTGGCTTCTTCCTTCTGGATGGTGGTGCCACAGAGGGGGTAGGAGGAGGATGTCTGCTGCTAGACCCCGAGCCTCCAGCGCATGGACTGTCTGTGATAAGGGGCTAGAGACGACGACTGAGGGCATCAAGGCCTTAAAAAGCTTCTAAACTCTGTTTTCGTGTCTCTTGGCGTTAAGCAGGCCTTCTGCTTGTCCGATTTGCTGTTTGCTATTTTCCCTCCTCCTCTTCGGTTATGTGTCTCCAGAATGACAAGGAGGTGACCGCCTGATGGACAGATTATTATGCAATGCCATTTTTCTGCATCCATAGCCCGCAAAATAGAAGATTAATTTAAAAATAAATAATATAATTTTGCTAGTCCAATGATACTGGTCATGGAGATACTGGTCTTTCAGAAACATTTGCAGGCTGCTTGCACACACAGGTGGACGGTTGATATTAGGGATTGAACCAAGTCCATTCCAATGCTGAGCAGGCTGGGAAATGGACAACCTTTTCAGTAGCAGTCATAACTATGTCTAACAAGAGTATTTTGAGAGGGATATGCAGAGGTAGGGGTTAATGTTTTATTTTTTCAAAGCAAATATACGTTCCCACAAAAAGCTGCTTCATCTGCAGTTGGTTCCCTTTAGTGTTCAGGGTTCATTCCCCACTTGACTCCTGCTTTCAGACTCCGTCCCCATGGTAACAGCTGGCAGCAGTGACTGCTCTTAATTTCCCCTCTAATTCCTTTCAGCATTTGCATAGAAATAGCATTTTCAAGCATGTTTTTTTGCCGTGACCACCCCACCTGTTTTACCTCTTCAAATCAAACCTCCTATCTGCTGTTGAGCTCTTTTGTTTGTTTGTTAACATCAGTATTACACAGGTCTGTACAGTGCTGTGTATGATGCTGACAAACCGGTTCCGTAATGAAGGGATGGTCATAAACTGCACATCAAATTCATTGTGAATTTAAAGGATGAAAAAGGGGGATTTAAAGCAGGCGTATTCGACTGGAAGATGCAGATGCTAACTTTGACTTTAACTTATACAGTTTTGAACGCAATATCGAATCATATCAGTGTTTTGTCTCGGAAATTCCATAAACTTACAAATAACTCACGCGTTGTTGTTTTCTCTCGAATGTAGCTTCCGGGGTGCATCGAGGACGGAAAATATAAACTGCTCCCATGAGACTTTGTTGGCAGGCTGGCTCCTACAGATGGCTGCTTCTCCAAGGCCTCGTTCACACTGTGAGCAAATCTGTGGCCCTAACATCTTTTTGTTATGTCCCATAACTCTGTGAACAGCAGAAGTCCAATGGAATGTGATCTTTTCAATTCTGATTTTGACCACTCCAAATGTGGTTCTTATTCCGGCCTGATTTTCTCTTTGCGACGCAGCCCCAGGTCATATCGGACATAATACGACTTCTGCGTCACTCTAGATCAACATCTGTCACAATCTTGAACTTGGTGTCTACAAAAATTAAAAATAGCTGCCATGGTGGTAGTCAGTGTAGGGAAAGTATAAATCGTAGTTAACAGTTGTAATGTAGTTCAGGCAGCCCTTGAAATCCTGAAATGTTTCAGCAAAGCCATTCACGTTATGATCTCACTACATAATGACTCCGCATCCACACACACTTCCGTACAAAAACACCTGATCCGAGCAATACATCCGACGTGAGCTCAAAGGCTTTGCAGTGTGAATGGAGCATAAGGAGAACAGAAGTATTAACCCGACAGGTCCAAACTATCTGTGAACATTCTGTTCAGCTGCAGTTTTCTTGCTATGAGTTGCATAACAATTATAATTTGTTTAGTCACTGCACACAATAAACATTGCAAATGCAATAGGATTAAAACATTGCCCATATCTGACTTTAATGCATCTGGTCTTTGTTTGTGATAATAAATTAGCTAAATTAACTTATTGAGAATATCATGCCAAACTGTAATTTATTTATGAAAGATTATTTTTCCTTGGTTGGTGAGTGAAAGCAACTGATCAAATAAATAGATTTGCTATTGGTTCGATTTTATGCTTTATTTACTATTGAAAGTATTTCCATAAGCATCAGTGCATCAACACTTTGGCATTGGGTTTGGCAGCTGAAAAGTCAACTCAAGTTTTTTAGGTTTGCTGAAAGACTGACCTCAGAAATTAAAATTTAAAATTGTGTTCACATGGATTTTTGTTGAATGTAACTTTTTATATTGAGAATATCAATATTTCTTCTCATAATATGCATTCATGATACTGGTACAGGACGCTCCTTGTAAACTGTTTATTTTGAATCTCAATCCAGAATTGGTTCATTCCGACTGACTTATTTTGTACAAACCATACCGTGTACAAAATATCCACATGAATTATGAAACAGCCTGTATGGATGAGCGGGTCTGATCTCTGTCTGACTTGAAGCCTTAATTTTAAGGTAGCCTTTGGCCATGTTTTTTATTGCAGTCATATTTCATCAAAGAATTTCACCAACATGCAAGTAAAAAACATAATGAACCTTTTGTGGGTCAGAGCGTCCTCATTGTCTTCACGAGAACAGAGAATGTAATTTAAGATCTCAAACCTTGCTGGAAAATCGAAGATGGTGTATATGACACATGCAGTCCTACATGTAACAAAAGACAAGAGGAAACATTTTCCTTTGGATTCAATTTGCGTTAATAAATTCTAAATAAAATGTCACAATATTTATCATTTGTTTGTGTGCACTCCCTTAAAATAAGCTAATTGTGAATAATATAAATGTATTTTTAATCAAAAAAGTATTAGCATTACAAGAGTCTAATGCTTTTTAATTGTCTTTTAACCCGTCAATTAAGCAGCACATCTCACCTTGGAATAGTTCGACAATTACCTATTTAAATCATAAGGTCAGAGGTTTGACTATAACTAAATGCATGGAGGCAAAATGGGTTGTGAGTGAAACCCCCACAATTTTTGTGTCTCTCAGGAATATTAAATTCAGGAAATGGCATATGAAGCACAAAGACATCACACAGAAGATGTAAGCTTCATAGGAACATTAAAAAGGCATATTTTGAGATACAATTATTACCCCAAGTATGTCAAGCAGCTGTTCCACAGATGCATTAGGCACCTGTATTAAGACGAAACCGCTTTATTCAAACACAAAACAGAAAAACACACATGCGCATATACCCACACTCATGTAATCTCACATTAACACACATCACACACACACACACACACACACACACACACACACACACACACACACACACACACACACACACACACACACACACACACACACACACACACCCACGTGAAAGCACACACATTAACACACAACGTAATGCACACACATAAACACCATCTACATGACATCAGCACCCTCTGAGGTCATTCACAGAAGACTGCTATTATGCCATAAAACATTTACTGTGTAGAGTGCAATCGCAGACCACTACAGCCAGAAGCCCACGGTTCATTTATTATGCACACAATGCTT
The DNA here is from genome assembly GCF_026213295.1 of Gadus chalcogrammus. Classification (NCBI taxonomy): domain Eukaryota; kingdom Metazoa; phylum Chordata; class Actinopteri; order Gadiformes; family Gadidae; genus Gadus; species Gadus chalcogrammus. Next base: position 418,357 of record NC_079421.1, read on the forward strand.
TGTACACACAAGCCCACACACAAACACTCACATCCGGCTTTCAGACCACGGGGCTATAGCGTCGCAGCTACCTTCGGTCGGCTTAGCCTCGTGGCCATTAAGAGAATTAAGTCAGGCTAAAAGGGCTTCTCTGAGACGACATCAATGCTCCATTATCTCCCCCTCTTGGCCGTCTCCTTCATTCCCCCCTCTTCATGGGGTGTGCAGCAGGCCCAACTGGCCTTTACTGCTGCCGTCGCACCACCTACTGTCTCTTCTGTCCAGTCCCCCCCCCCCCTCCACCGGACCCCCCAACCAACGGTTCTGACGGGCTGAGAAGAGGTCAAGGCATTTGTAAAGAAGGTTTTTTGTGTACTATGGCCCCTTCCAAATGTTAACGTCTCAAAATTAACAGCATCAGTCATTAAGTTATAAGATATGTTACAAAATACAGTATCATATGAGATGATATTTACTTGTTGTAACTATGAAAATATATGGTATGTATTCGTCAAATTCATATGCATACATACAGGCATATATACATACATACATACATACATACATACATACATACATACATACATACATACATACATACATACATACATACAAAGGGAAGGACACCTAATAGAATAAAAACAGGTACTGAAAAGGTACTTTTTGTATTTGTATTCCAGAACATTACGCACAGAGCCTCCCCGACATTAAATAAAAAGAAGGTCTTGTAATATTGAGCAGTTTTCAAACCAGAGGATTTCAAAATTGTACAAAGAATCATTGGATCTTGCAAGTGGGTCTCTAACGTGAAGATGGATTTTATGCCCTCCTGTTTAGCCCGTCGGATCCAATCCTCCATCCCCATGCCAGCCTCATCCTCATCCCAGATCTAGCAGTCCAGCTATATTATAGCAGAAGTTAAAAAGACACATTTGGGGTTTCAGAAGTGTATTTATTAGGTGTATTTATACAGTGGCCATTCTACACAGTCAATTACACGCTTGCTTATTACTGCCTCCAGCAACGTGAATGGTAGAAAACTACCTTGTCTGCTATTTGACTTTAGGTATGAAGTCTGATTCATTCGGCATGACGCTTAACACAGCCCACATATGGCAATCATAGGAGTGTAGTAGTTATCCAGTGGTTACTGGTGTCCCAACCACAGCAGGGAGGTAGTGGTATCGAAACTCAATGTCAACAGTCGACCTGTAGACTCCTTGAGCAAGTTTCCTTAAACCCAGACAAGGGCAACATATGGCCGTTGTTATTGGTCAAATGGTTTCCAGGCAAACTTGTTCCGAAATGCTTGCATTCAACGTGTGTGATCGCGCTAACACAGATGTGTTCGATGGAGCAGAGTTCAAGTCAGCAATATGTCATGATACCACAAACTTACTACCCGTATTTTGTACATTGTGTATCATTGTTCTTGTGGTAAATAGGCATGTATTGTAGAGTACCACATTCAATTAACTTCGATCCTCAGTGATGATCTAAATTAATGTCTTCTTGGTCATCGAAAAAATTATGTCATGACCTGGATTCATGTAATTGAAACACCAAAGGACCAAAACGTTCTTGGACAACACTAAGTCATCAGCAGCTTGTGACCAAACCTCTGCAGCTAATGACCTGAGCCATGCCTGTGGCTGATCCAGCAGGTTTCTAGCCTCTTGTAGCTAGCTACCAGCCTATGAAGCTAAGGACCAACCAAGCCAGTAGCTGTTCCAGTGGGTTGCCAATCTTGGTGGGCTAGTTACAAGCAGAGGGAGCCAATGATCAACAAAGTCATGGCTGACCCAGCGAGTTTCTAGCCTTGGAAGCTAACGACCAGCCAACCCAGTCGGTGAAACCCATGAGTTACCACCTCGGTTATTTCCCACCGCCTGCCTCTCGTTGCCCCTGCTGGCTGATGTGTTATCGTGCCGGTGTATAACTGGTCAGATCGGGAGCTGACTTCAGCCAGGATATAGCCTGAGCTGGCTTTTCAGTAGTCTTATTTGTTACCCTCACGCTGCCATAGTGTAGGCCTTCAGGCGCATACCAGTGGTGCATTTGTAAACAGTTAACTCAACCCCTGCATTCCCCCCCGCCTCTACATCAAAATCCTGCCAAAACCCCAAGCGAGAGAAAACAGAATCGTCATAGTAAAAAGTAATCGTTAAAAATGTATCATATACATGGGTGAGATATATTTTTTTATGTTTTAGATGTGAACAGAACTTTATGTTTACAAATCAGAAACGTGTGTTTTACTACATTCTATTTTTATTGGGACAAACATTTCCACATATTCGCCTACGTTTTTTCGGTCAGCGCAGTCTTTTCTCCTGGCATCCATTTGCTGCCTGACGGCCATGCGTGGAGGCCCCATCTCCTCGGCAGGTATGCAGCGCATTGTGTTACATGATTCAATCAATTGTACAATGTGTGGCCCTTAGTTTATTTTATCTGAGGCCCACTGGAAAACAGATCTGCCCACCCCTGCCCGAGCCCCCATCTGCTGCTTTATTGGCTGTATCTGAAACTCACGATTGAAATTGTTGTTGTGAAAATGGTAGAGAGGGGATGAACCACCATTGAGGAGTAGAGCCTACCTTGTGTTAATCAGCTTTGTGCCGAAGCCACAGGATACATGTGGCACCTTTTTGTCTTATTTTTCTGTACTGATAATGTTTCTGAGCAAAACCTCAGAATCCTGTGAATATACTGCCCCCTCCCATCAGCTCCATCTCCTATCTCTACACATCTCTCTCTACATCTCCCTCACTCCGGTGTTCTCTCTCTCATGCCTTTCTCTCTCCCAACTCTCACTCTCTCATTCCCTCTACCCCCCAGCCACCCTCCCTATGCCCCACTCTCTCATTCCCTCTGCCCCCCAGCCATCCTCCCTATGCCCCACTCATTCCCTCTACCCCCCAGCCACCCTCCCCATGCCCCCCCAGCCACCCTCCCTATGCCCCACTCCTTCCCTCCACCCCCCCAGCCACCCTCCCTATGCCCCACTCATTTCCCTATCACCTTTGTTCTCACTCTCCCACATCCCTCCCTTCCTCCTCTCCCCCCTCGAGTACTGCTATCGGGCCTTTCTCTCAATGCTTTGCTCAATACTTCCAAGCCCCCCCCATCACACCTTACTGTCTAATTTGACTGTGAAGAGATCCCTATGCCTTGCAGAACAGTCCAAGCCAGAGTCCCAAATTGATTGAGTCACATCAGGACTATTGACTCGACGTGCCAAAACAATCGTCCGGGGCTTTCTCAGCACAGCGGACACCATAAGGCTTCAGCCCGGGCGGGTGCAGCGAGCGAGGAGCAGCTGAGGTCAGGGCAGTCACTCTGTCTGCTCCAGACATCGGTACAGAGATGGATCGGCCTGGGCTCTCTTGGCATCGACTCTTTGCGCCGGCTCTTTCATTTGAATTGCATCAGCGCAGATTGAAACTATGCTGATAATCTGAAAATTCTGTCGTGCTTGCCTAATTGCCTTTTGGCCCCCACCACACACACACACACACACAAAGAGATGTGTTGTTTTTGTGTCTACTCTGCTTGCTGCAGAGATAGCAGACAGTCTTATGGAGATGATTGGAATTCCATGTAGTGTTTTAGTGTTTTAAAGAAATTAAAAGTTTTAACAAAATGAATAAGACCTATCTTGAGGGAGGTAATATCTATGAATGTCCTCCTATTCTTATAATCTGGTCTTGATTCTGTTCATCCACAGAGCATTTATACTATTCAAGATGTGGATCGATGGATTCTGGATCAATATCTCTGTCAACCTATTGGGACCTTCGGCCATTACCGGGTTTGAAACCTCTGTGTTCAGTAAGAATAGGACATTGTTGTTAATGGTTAAAGTGTGACACACATGGTTAGGTGTATGGTTATTGGTGGCTAAACCCCTTAGTGCCCTGGCCACGCATGCAGTTCACCTATAGCAACCGCATGTTCCACTCCACCAGTGGCACAAAGCTACATGTTGTTCACTCTGTTTTTCCTCCTGCTTTCCTGTCGGTTTGCACTCGCCTGTCTATAAAGGCCTACAAAAGGCCCATGAGAAAATGTGGTGATGATTACTCAAGATGCTACCAAACAATATAGGCATCAACCTTCAAAAGACCTCGGAGGCTCAGAGCTCGACTGTTCGGTAGCCGGCAATGACATCAAACAAAACTTTTGTGTTTTAAAGGAATGTTTATCCATAGAACGGAGATCTGTTGATGTTGATCTTGCACCAGGGTAGTATTCAAGTTTTATAAATCACATTGGCCCTTGCTCGGTTCTCCCCGTTCGTGGTGGTGAGGAAGGCAGTTGAAGCGAGACTGTGGCACTCAGTGCATCACTCGACTTTATCTCCTACAGATATGGCAGGATGTCATGGATGCTGTTATTCTGACACAGCACGCTATACATCATGCTAAATAATGTACGTCCCTTTCGCCCCCTACACTGAAGAAGTCACTGCGCTTCAATGGTTCGTGTACAGTGTGAGCCATGGGACTACCTTAACTATTGATTGATTATTTGATATTGTCAACCATGCGTACAGGTAGCATGTGGACATTGTTGATTGAATACAGAAATAGAGACAAACACCCTAGCCTCTACACTGTCCCTGTTACAGATGGATCTATGGCCGTTCCTCTATACATCATGCACATAATTATCATAACACATACTTCAGCCTTATTAATACCCACGGTAGCTTCTGCAGCTGCCAGATTGACAGCTGATCGAAATGGCCGCATGCATTATTTTGCAGTGCGACCCATTGAGCCCAGCCAGCTGTAGGACATTACACCAATTAGGAGCCATCATTGCAATTATTTCATTCTCATTGGCCCATTTAATGTTATATAACAGTTGGTCCAGAATGGTGCTATGTTTAGTAAAATGCTGCCATCAGAGATGCCCTGCAAGCTGTTGTATTGCAGCAAAATGTATCGCTCATTAGGACATTGGCGCTCACAATCCTGGGGCTGGTGGGTAACGACGGGGCCCTACAGACCTGCGGGTAATTGGGCAGCTGTAGCCCAGGTTACAGCTGGATGTAAGACTCTGGTTGGCCAATCAGCTTACGCCTATACCTAGCAAGAACGCCGGGCCTCCTGGGATTAGCGCCGAGGAGAGAGGAGCTTGGAGTCTGCGAAGGCCGCCATACCTCGCTCACCCCAGGCCCCTCGGAGAAGGTGCAACCTGTTTACTGTCAGCTTTCCTGCAGTTTCGCTAGACTGAGTGGAAGATAAAAAATGCTCCTGTGCTACGCTCCCATAACAATAGGAGGTTTTCCACTTGGGTGGTTCTCGAGCGAAACACGACTGACGATGTTCCTGCCTGTGCATCTGCTTTGGTCGCAAGCCAGGTTCTGATGTAGGGAGGGGGGGGGGGTCAGGGCTGGCTAGTATCTGAATATTGTTTAGCCTCCGGGGGGCAAACCACAAGGCGACCATAGCAGGAGTGTTTTCCGAGACTGAATTCTCAATTAGAAAAGACCTTGTCATCTCCACTGTTCCAGCTGCTGACAAAGATGCTTCCTGTCGTGACAACTTAATCAGAGGTTCGCAAAAACTGTCTCAGGAAAAAAAATATAAAGACGAAACTTGTCTTAACATTTTCTCATTTTCCTATAGAGTAGCTGGTAGTCCCGGCTAGGGATGGTGTTGTTGATGTGAGTTTCCCTCCAGTCTGTTTTGTGGCCTGTGCTAACGACCGTGTGAGTCTCTGACAGTGGCCCGATTTGAGCCAGGGCCGGGAATCCATCACTCTTTGTTCGCCTCATTGGCTTGGCACCCCATGCAGACCTCTCCAGCAGAAGGAGCAAATAAAAAGGACTTCAAGTTCAACGCAGGCAGGCCATCTGGGAGCGTTGCTGACGGTAACGGACAGCATGGAGCCTGGTTCCCACTTTGTCTCACCTTATGACTGGCCCCTCACAGCACCCGGGCACAGGGCCTCTATTCTCACTGCTGACGGTTTTATGTTTGTTTCACACTTTGTCTTGCCTGTTTTCAGTGTTTTTCAGTGTTTCCTTTGGTGGTTAATACCCCCTGTTTTAACCGCCGGTTCCTACAATAACTCCACTCATCCTTTTAGATTTTTGTGAAATGAGTACAATCCAGGCGACGCTTTGTCTAAGCTTGGTTTCATATCTGAAGGCCCAAAGGCTTGTGTACCATGAATATTAACATAATATACCCAAATATTGTTTCACGGTTGGATTTTCCGAATACTATAAGACTTTCGTTTATTCGTTCTAGCTACCAGTGTTTTAGTTAACAGTCGGTCTTAGGTTCTTGGTGTGAATAATTGTTTCACCACGATGGAAATTTCCGCACAATAAATGCATTTCACAAAGAAAAGGGTTGCTGGATAGATGAGTGGGTGGTTGGATGGATAGGAGAGATATGAATGGCAGATTAGACACATGTTGCAGCTGCACACCATAGCCACATAGACTTCTAGCAAAGCCACTATCACATAAGCTACATGTAGACTAGGGGAGAAAGCCGCTTCTGCCAGAAATACACCATCTGCCGTCATTTAGATGTAGCTGTTTACACTGGCTAACATAATGCCCAAGCATTAGATATCTGGCTGCACACGTGTGACTTTAACTGTCTGGAAAGGCGCGAGTAGAGTAGCCGCATGTATCAATATGCATTCCAATGAGGTGATTCCAGGGGATTCAGGATGATAAGTTAGTAGAGTCGGGGCAAACACAGGGACTCCTGACAGTCTCACAATGCATTAAAATATGGACCATGAGGGGGGAAACGAAAATTCTGATATGAACGAGCCGTGAATCAAGATTTATTGCACATAAAGGAGCATTTTTTCGCTCCCACTATGAATGATTAAACTTGGAGGAGATGGCCGCGGTCCGGCGATGTGTTATTGCGGTCTTATGTAAAACCATTCAGGCGGTGTGACTGGATGCGGAACCGGCGCCCATGTTTACAAACTGCAGGTTGTTATTGTGATGCCTCGATTTCCAAATCCCCACGTGCCGTCCGACACAATATGACTGAATACCCTTTGCTGTTTTTCTGTCTCGTTTCCTCTTACACTCTTTCTCTCCTTCTTTACTTCTTCATTCCCACCCTCCCCTGCTCTCTCTCACTTCCTCCCCTCCACTGTGTGTGTGTGTGTGTGTGTGTGTGTGTGTGTGTGTGTGTGTGTGTGTGTGTGTGTGTGTGTGTGTGTGTGTGTGTGTGTGTGTGTGTGTGTGTGTGTGTGTGTGTGTGTGTGAGCCCATCTCTTCGATGATTTATTCGTCAAGTAATTATCTTTCCCAGGGGCTTTCAACCATTCCTGAAATTTTGGATCGACAAAACACCTTGAGTTGTTTATTGGAAGACTACAAACCACTGTTGTCTTGGCTTTGTCTAAAAGCAGGCACAAGAGGAATCCGTGAAACGCTTGACAGAATTACAAACTTTTTTTTGTATTTCTTTTTTTTTTTTCTGGCTTTTCTCTGGGAGACAGAATTATAACAGTGTAGGGGCTGGTTTCAGTATTCAGTGTTTCTGATTGCTTTGCATGCATCATAATTTCCCTGTGTGTGTGTGTGTGCGTTTGTGTGCGTGTGTGTGTGTGTGTTTGTGTGTGCCCGTGTGTGCGTGTCCGTGTGTGTGTGTTTTAGCTTCAGTAACAGGAAGTGTGTGGGAGAGAGATGTGCCTCAAAGAATGGAATTTACAATGGTTTATGTAATGTTTGGATGAGAATGCCCTGATCATGTGATCACGTGTGCTGCAGCCTCCCGCAAATCACCTGTCAGATGGGGGGGGGTTAAATCTCCTGCTAGGATGTTCCACGGTTTACTGGGCAGTTTGATGAATTAATCAAAGGACAAGGAAATCAATTGAGCTCTGTCATTTCAAATTAGGTAACAAAGTTATTTAACCACCTCCTCCACACACAAACACGGACACACACCAAACAGATTCCAACTGAACACACAAATAAACTGAATGAACACACACACACACACACACACACACACACACACACACAGAAAAACACACATAGACATACAAACAACATGCACATTCAAAGCAAACCCACGCACACACACACACCAAACATGCATACACTTAACATGCTTTGACACAAAAAAGCCAAACAAAACATACACAATCCAAACATGCCTACACACCGAACCCACCCACACCGAACACAGACACAGGCCAACCATTATCCTACAATTCTTATAATGAATACTTCATTTAAAATTAATGAAAGAAGAAAGTGTTTTATTGTTTTTTGCTGTTTTTCAGAGAATAGTGAGAAACTAATAGAAAAAACTTAGAAGATGTAGAAAACAAGTAAGATAAACATTTCAAAAGAAAATATGATCCTATTTGTGTGCAAAAGGATATTCCTTGATTTACCAATGGCCATGAAAACTGAAAAGAAATAAAATATAGTCTGTTGCTTTTTTTCTTCTTCATTGAAAACATAAGGCATACTGTCCCTGAAGTAAAATAACCATCGAAGAACAAATCGGCCCCTGAAAATTGTGAATGCAAGATGAATTTGTACTCGTTATGGTTGATAGGGTCTATTGGAAGAAGTCTGTGAAGGATTAAACATCACTAAACGCAAGTTTCCACACAGACATTAGTAACTACAATAATGCCAACCTTGGCATTTTCATCAACTCTTTACTCGCTGGAGAAGCACTTTGCACATTGAGATATTTTAATAATTTGAATGTAATCAAAACATGTTGATATATATTAAATTAAAACTGAATGCTCTACCAAGGTTTCTGACTTCAGTAATAACTTTTATCTATTTTTTTTTTTTCAAAGCTTGAGAAGTTTACAGTTGAGGAGGAACTTTTATTTGGTTGGTTTCAAAGTGTAAAACTCATTGAAGTGCAACAACACCACCCCCGGACTAGCCCCCTCAAACCCGTTGGGTGTGTGTGTGTGTGTGTGTGTGTGTATGTGTGTGTGTGTGTGTGATATTTTGAAGTTCCTCTGCTTTTTGTTTGGTGTCCTATTGGGAGGATGGACCCCATGCCGTCAGCCCTGCTATGTGTCTGTCTATTTGTGTGTGTGTTTGTCTCTTTCGTTCTGTATCTCGTCTGCCTGCGTGTGTATGTGTCTTGCTGTGTTCATACGTGTGTTTTTGTACAAGTGTATTAGTGCTCATGAACAATGTGTGTGCATGATACAACCTCTCGCATACACCCGCTGATGCCCTCCGGAGTTGGCCACCACGGCTTGTGTGTGTGTGTGTGTGTGTGTGTGAGAGAGAGAGAGAGAGAGAGAGAGAGAGAGAGAGAGAGAGAGAGAGAGAGAGAGAGAGAGAGAGAGAGAGAGAGAGAGAGAGAGAGAGAGAGAGAGAGAGAGAGAGAGAGAGAGAGAGAGAGAGAGAGAGAGAGAGAGAGAGAGACTCACTCTCTCTTCAGGACAATGTTTTGCATCCCCAGTGGCTGTCCTCCATCCCTGCAGCGGTGTGCTTACAATGTGGACGCCCCACTGCATCCTGGGTGATTTATCAAATCCCCACTGTATGGCCTATCATACTTGTCTGCTTTTTGTTTTGTGTTGTTATACTGCAGTCTTCATGGTCACAAGAGGTGGTTTGATAATCCCTGCCACAGATGCAAAACCTAAGCATAACATTTACGCATATAGATATGGACGTACAATCACATGCAGTCTTATACACAAGCACATTTAAACACACGTGTGCGCACACATACAAACAGTCATGCACATACACACATATGCTTGCCTCGCACACACACAAACACAATCGCCAAAATCAAGTGTCGGACATCTGGCAGCACAGCATCCTACCATTTGGATTTATTGTATGAAAACATATTCATTTCACAGCACATTAGCTATTCACACTCAGCCTTGCCAGTTTAACAGGCTCTGGTTCTAGGAAAACTGTGTAAATCGTATATAATTTAACATAAGGTCACTTTTAAAAGACATGCCATTTCCTCTCCCCCGCGGCCACTACCGTTGCTATGCAAATTAAACTTAAAAAGAATGTGGTTTTAATGGCGCCGGCTAACAGACACAGCGGAGTGGAACAATTAGCAGCCAATCAAAAGCCTTGCTCTCTTTAAACACAATAAGAGGAAAGGTCAGGGGTCAAAGGAATGACTGATACGATCACCCCCCCCCCCCCCCCTTCTCCCGCTGCCCCGAGCCACACGAGCAGCTGAAGCTGACGTTCCTCAGACCGCTGTGCTCCAGGGATCGGAGCAATGTGCTGACACTGGCTTGTCATTTTCTCTTTCTCTTGCTTTTCTTCTTTTCAAATTCAATTCAAGAGAGACATACCGGAGATCATTCCAGCCAAGTGTTTGAGAGGGTTTTCTATTCTAGTAAGGGAAAAATATGAATGCAGCAAGTTTGGTTTTGGTGACATCACCATTTCTATTTTTCTCCATTTGCGACACAATTGTGCTTCTCCCTTTCCCCACCCCCCCACTATCATCATTCACCAACTGGTAGCCTGGAGTTGTCCTATGAATCATTTTCTGTGGGACATTTTGTGATGTCACAGAAAGCTAAAGATTCATGCCCCTTTGTGATGTCACAAAGGGCCGATTAAAAGCCTTTTAATGGCTCATCAACCCCACACCTGGTGAGAACATGAGGGGCTATTTAACGCTACGTTCTAACCAAGAATACACAAAACAAGACAATTTAACGTTGTTGATGTAGACAGCCCAAAACAATGCTTTCAGGCAAGGGTCCTTCCAGGTTCTGTTCACAGCCGTGAGTAGAGCGTACCCGTCTGCCTCTTCCTCTGCGCTGTGTCATTCGTGCGCAGCCTTCCTGTGTAACAGAAAGCGGAAAGCGACATAATCCACTTCCATGCCACACCGAACCGATGGCGGCCCGCTGTCTCGAACCCTCCCAAACCATGACGGAGGTTTAAAGAGCATTGGCCCTCAAAGGGACTACTAGGAAACCCATGAGAGTTTGTGTGTTTGTGTGTGTTCGCAAACTCCCTGCTAGGATTTAGTAAGAAAAACGGAATGCTACTTTAGTGAGATAATGTCTCCCCCCCACACACACATTTACACGCTTACACACAAATGCACGCACGCACGCACGCACAAACACGAACACACACACACAAGAACAGAAAATTGTCAGCAAAAATCGTCCATTTCCCGATTAGCATTGGAAAAGATAATTCAAGCCTTTTTCCCAGCCCTGTCTGAAATGCATTGGAGGAAACGGAATGGATTGGCACGCCATCAAGTAATGTGATAAGTTAAATGGATATTCCTCACTTCTCCAACCTGTGCCTCATTAATATAAAAGGGCTTTTAAAATGGTCTGATTAATTATAGAAGGACAAAATGCCCTGGAAATATAAAATAGTCTTTAAACATTTCTTGAAAAAAAAAATGGTTTCATTTTGGTAAAATAGGGACTCAAGTTTGTCATATTGATAATTCTTGTTATTAAACTCCACAAGCACATTAATTAAAGAATAATTATGGTTCTAGGCCTATGTTGTCATCCACTCTTGTTACGCTGTCATTTAAATCCGTAAACGCCGTAAACTCCTTGCCTAGCATGGACAATAGACCCTAGTCAGACTGCCAACTGGAGTCTATGCCAGAAACTCTAGTTGGCAGTTCTCAATTTGACTGAAGTCATTCATGGTAATGACTTCACATTTAGCCGCTCTGTAAGTGTGTTTTCAACGTCAGCCGCTTCTGTTCACGTGCGTGTGTCCAACATCAAACTTGCTTCAAGCCATTCTTAAAACCGTGTTCTGCTCCCCGTAACAGATGAGGGGGGGGGGGGGGGGGGGGGTTTAAGGAACGAGGACATCCCGGATAATGTTTTCTCCACTATCACACTCTCGCTGTCACTCCCGTCAAGAACAACCATCTGGCACCCCAGCAGACTAAAAAACAAGGAGGGAGAGAGTGTTTGGTAGCTGGTGTTGGGTACAGGTTGTGTTCAAGATGCAGATGGAGCCCCTGTTTATGCACATTAATTGAAAACAAACTTACTTAAGATGAGACTGACTCTATTTTTCTTGTAATGGCTTTTTCTGCAACTATCCTTCAAAGACTACATTTCCAATTTTTACGTTGATGCCATGTTCAGCTTTCTTTAAACATGCAACTAACTACAGGATTGTGTGCTTCGAAACATTTTGTTTTGTTATCAACGGAAAAAATAGTTTAATGTGTCAGCAGGGCTCTTGCTGACACAAATACTGGCTTGCGTTCCTCACATACTTTGACATGGAGAAGATCATCACACAGCTCAGTATCCCTCAACCAAGATTGTTGGCATGTATTTTGTATCAGCTAGCCTTGAAGATTTCTTTTTTTGCCGTACGGTGCAACATGGTCCGGGGAGATCCAACGAGCTTTGGATGGGATTAATCTAAAACCAATTGACGTACTTTTGCACAGAGTTTTTAGCATTTACTGACCTGATTCTTTGGCCAGTGTCCAAATTCTAACGATATGTTTTCCAATGTACTACATAAACTCAGTTGAGTTTAAACACAACTGAATTGAAGTTTTACCTTTTTAACGTTAACCATTTTAGCCGGTTTTAGGCATGGATCTATGGGAAATATTTTCTTCAATAAGTGGGCCCTGCTATCGTCAATTCTGGAGTAAAATGTAGCAAAACGGTTGTGTGATTTACTGAATATGCGCCGTTTCCAAGTAACATGTGTCATTACTGTGGACAAGGCTTCGATGGAATGTGATTTGATTGGATAGTGCAATCGAGGGGAAAACTTTGCTTACCAGCTCTGTGTGAAAGCCCTTAGAAGGCTGAGCAAAATTATCGGTTGACATGACATAACACATAACATAACAGCCAACTAGTTTGTGCTCTATCAAAAGTAAGGTTTAGGGTGGGTGTGAAACAAGCTTCTTTTTGGCATTTATTTTAGAATTGATCAATAATTGATTTAATACAAGGTGTAAAAGTCAAATTACATTTCGCATTGGGAAAATAATATCACTCAACACTTTTCATAAAACACACGCACCATTGTGCCTTGTACCTGTGTATCGCCTACAGACTCACTTCCCACGAGTGGGGGATCCAACAGACTTACATAATCTACAAAGACAACAGACGGCTACATGGGAATTAACCATGTTTTTCCCTTTTTTTCCTGTCTTGCTCACGAAATAAGGCCTCGCAGGTAATTTCACCATAAGCCCGCCGGGGTTAGTCCCTCAGGGTCGAGTGCCTTGTAAAAAAAAAAGAAAAAGAAGCCTGCCATCGCCAGTGTGATTACGTCTTAGTTTTTTTTTCTTCTTTCGCGGGTCACCTTGAAACGGAGGAGCCGCACTCAAGCCTCCAGCCTCATCGCTGCTTCCCGACGCTCCCGCCGGTGACGGATGTAATCTGCACGCCACAAAAGAGAGGCGGAGGAGGCGGGAGAAGATGAAGGAGGAGGGAGGCGGAACGCGGGAGACAAAGACGGGAAAAAAGAAGACGGAGGAGAGCTGAGTGATGATGCAAGTCCCACGCAAGGCTCGGCATACCCGCGGCGAGCGATCCCGCAACCGGAATGCAAATCCTCCAGTGTGTGTGGGGGGTGGGCGCCCGGACCCAGGGCCCCAGGGGGGGATTGTCGGGGGAGGTCGGGGAAAGAGAGGGAGGGGAGTAGTTTTAGGGGAAGGTTGGAGGGCCTCTCCGCATCGTTTTCTTGTGTTCTTCACCTGGGAGGGTGGGGTTCGTTGTCATTTCCTGTTTGAGAGAGAGCGGTAAGCGGCGGTGATCAAAGAATGCAGCAGACCCCTCCGACACGTAACAGACCGTCTCACCCCGCCCCGCACAGACAAGCGCACACACTCACACACACACATCTTCATGCACGCACACGCAAACTCACACACAACCACTCCCCCCCCGGCCCTCCCCTCCCGACTCCCGCAGCACCACCCCAGATTACCCTCTCCACCCTCTCCTCACGGCATACCTGTGCCGGGTTTTGTCAGCACAGAATGAACACATGGCAACACAGAACGCATCCATTTCATCCCCACACTCGCACTACAAAGGGAATGCATGAAGAATGTAACATGCCTATTTACTTACTCACCATCTTCTGTGCCTTCTCATGCCTGACTTAAGAGCGCTGGGTGGTGGAGGTGGTGGTGGTGGTGGTGGTGGTCCTGGTGGTGGTGGTGGTCATGGTGGTGGTGGTCCTGGTGGTGGTGGTGATGGTGCTCATGGTGGTGGTGGTCGTGGTGGTGGTGGTGGTCGTGGTGGTGGTGGTGGTCGTGGTGGTGGTGGTCATGGTGGTGGTGGTGATGGTGGTCATGGTGGTGGTGGGGATTAGGCTGAGTGCTCAGTGTTGGTGACAGACATCCGAAAACTCACCTCCCCTCCTCTTTCCTTGATTTCACCAGATGGATCTAGGTGTGTGTGTGTGTCGGTGTGTGCCTTGCACTCATAAAGTACATGATTGTCTACAGATATAGAAATACTTGAAACTTCTTTTTTTGAGGATTAATTTAACAAATATTTTATTTATATGCATCCACAAAATAATGTGGAGGATGTTGCATCGACTAAATCGCGAAAAACTTAATGCGCGATTGCGCGTACAGGATACTTTTGTTGTCAGACAAGCAGCACTGCCGAGTTAAACTCACTGGTAGCTTATAAGTTAGACTGTGGCTAAAAGCACGGAGTTGAGACTGATGTTAGTGAGACTCTCCTGTACTCTCGCCCCTTCCTCTCTCCCCTAGAGCATCGCCTGAGTCAGTCTTCTGCGGCTCCCTTGGCATGCTGTCCCTGTGTATATTTCATGCACCATGACATGTTTATCGTTGTTTTATATTCTATATTACACTTTTTCAATAAATGTATATTACAGAACAATTCCAAGATGAGGACTGTCATTTACCTAAACACCATTGGGTCGTGAAATTGTTATTATATTGTGTTCTAAGTGGTATTAAGAACTATAAATTGCACAGGTTGAAACCTGCAGGTTCTCGGCGCATGTAAAAGTTTTGAGGGTGTGGATTTTTCTTCCAT
This sequence comes from Gadus chalcogrammus, assembly GCF_026213295.1. NCBI lineage: Eukaryota > Metazoa > Chordata > Actinopteri > Gadiformes > Gadidae > Gadus > Gadus chalcogrammus. Next base: position 433,369 of record NC_079421.1, read on the forward strand.
GGCAACATATGGCACATTCGCAATCAGCAACAATATAGATCTGTATTTACCTCGTTGAGAATGGGACTAAAATGGCTACCTCGTACCATTCTATGTAAAAAAAACTCTTTAATATTCAATAACTTTTTAATGAAATATCATTGTATTCCATGACCCCGGAGAATACATAATGAACTAGCTACTTAGCTCCTAACGGAACAAAAAAAACGCAAGAACTGGCATTGGATTATGAGAAGGAAATCACATTTCTTTCCTTTGCCTTTGAATGTTGATGAGTCATTATGCCAGCGCCGACCAATAACCACTTTTAGAGGAACTACAAGCTAGTTTATTTTGTGTACCCCCTAAAGTCAGTTAGAGAAACTACATACTAGTCCCTACTGTGAACCAAGTTAAGTCAGTTAGAGAAACGACATGCTAGTCTCAATGGTGAACTGGCAGACACTAGCATGTCTCTACCGATCCAACAGATGAAAAGCCTGTTAGTGTAACTACAAGTTTGTCTCAACCCTGGACCTCCTAAAGGCTGTCTGAGGAATTACATGACAGGCTCTACAGTTACCTTCTAAAGGCAGTTTGAAAAATGGTATGGCAGTCTCTACGGTGAACCACCTAAAGGCTGAAAGAGGAACAACATGCAAGTCTTAACGAGTCTACAGCGAACAAACTAAAGGCCGTTGGAGAAACTACATGATTGTCTCTACGGTGAACCACCTAAAGGCTGAAAGAGGAACTACATGCAAGTCTTAACGAGTCTACAGTGAACAAACTAAAGGCCGTTGGAGAAACTACATGATTGTCTCTACGGTGAACCACCTAAAGGCTGAAAGAGGAACAACATGCAAGTCTCAGGCCCCGTCCACACAAAGCCGATTTCATGGCGAAACCGCAAAGGTCTTGTACGGTTCGGCCTTCCGTCCACACGAAGCCGGCGAATCCGCTGACCGAAACCGCAAACTTCTGAAACCACCCTCGGAGGTGGTTTCAAATCTACCCGGTTTCGTTTTGGATTCGTGTGGACGCCTGAAACCGACTGAAACCCTAAACCATGACGTCATCGCCCCACCCCTCGACCCTCTAGCCAATGACTTTTAAGCCCGCGGAGTCTCACCCTTTATGCGCATGCTCGCCTCTTCTTATTATTTATTTTCCTTCTGGATTGCTGTAGCAGAAGCAGCGCCCCTTATGGGCCTGGAATGTGTACTACAGCGTTTCTACAGATCTACCCGGTTTCGCTTGACTCCGTCTTTACGGAGATACTCCGAAACCGGATAGATCGAAACCGTAACTGTTTCGGCTTCGTGTGGACGGGGCCTCAAAGAGTCTACGGTGAACCACCTAAAGACCGCTAGAGAAACTACATTGTAGTCACTACAAAGAACCACCTAAAGGCCGTTAGAGGAACAACATGGTAGCCTCATTGCTGCTGTTGGGTTCAGTGGTGTGAAGGGGAGAGTCGTGTCTCTCAGCATGGTGTGGTGTCGGTCACAAGACCTTACAACTAGGGATGGGGATCGAAACCCGGTTCTATCAAGGACGGGTTCCAATTTTTTTAAAACCCGAAAATCATTAACGTTGCTTATCGATACCACTATCGAGTCCCGTCGTTCATTTATTAATTTTTTTGTCCCATAGGTCCTGTAACGTAATGTTGTGTCCTTCGAGTCGCGTCACGGATTTAAATCAAATCAATCCAATCACTGCAGCGTGTCCACCAATGTTTTTGAATGTAATTGTAAGCAAACAGGTATTACAAGTAAAACAAGTGAAGTTTGGCAGTTAACTTTGCTCCCGACGGTGGCTGAACGGGCGAAAAGGGCGAAAATAATTTATTGTAAAGGGGGGAACACAACCTCAATGGCCAAGCACATTAGCATTGTGCATCAAATAAAGACCAAATTAAGTACCTTCGACTGTCTCCGAGTTCAAAAGATTGTCTCCTCCTTCTCCGGTCGCACCACAGATGTGCCCGTCTTAATCATCCACTCAAACTACGAGCGGTAATCGCACACACAGACATTGTCGCTGTAGTCCCGTAAGTTAAAAATAGTAATACAATTGTGAAAATCGGTGTTGTAATCCTTGGCATACAAGCTAGTTATCTTAAAAAGTAAATACAATTTCAGATGTGCTGCGTGATTATGTGTTGAGGTTGGCTCAGTAAAACAACTGTTAGGTTATCATGATGCGTTCAAATGTAACATAAAGAAATGGTAAATTGAGTTTTTGGTGAGAAACATGAGTAATACTGTATTGCTCATGTTTCTGTATTACTAATACAGTTGTATAGTGCAATAATAATTTTAGTTTAGATAACTAAAACTACTGATATTTATCAATATTTATTAAGAATTATATATTTAATTTAAAATGCAATTATTTATTTCCTAAATATTTTCCTCATCATTAAAAACGCTTCGTATTTCCACCAATTAATGGAAAAGTATCGATAGTGGAATCGATAAAAACTCGGATAAAGACTGGTATCGATATCAATAAGTATTAATGATCCCCATCCCTACTTACAACTGATAAAAACATCGGCACAATGTTTTGGTGCTTATTTGCAGCCATACATAATGTTTTGAATTACAATTTTTTACATGGGTTGATATTAAATCATACTATCACGTTCGAAATGAGACACAAGGGGAAAACGTAGATTAATTTGTTTTCTCTTTGCGTTAAACAATTAAATTTACAAATAAAAATCGAATGATAAAGTCACTTAAGTAAAAAGAAGAAAGAAAAAAAATGAATCTCCAAACAATTTTTTTTTTTTCTTTGTTTTTGTTTCCAGCTCAACTGAGCAGGGTAGTGAATGCCATCAGCACACCTGGATAGATGTTGTTGTTGTTTGGCTGAATCGTTATGAGAGCAATTATTTTCTAGCCTTGTTGCTGTCTATTGTGTTGCGGATGTATTGTTGATCCATCCATACACATTTATTTGAATAAAAAAAAAGAAAAAATCAGCCAGCAGTGACAACTTGAATACAAGTAGCGAGTTAAGACTTATTTTCTGCTCTTTATTCTTTCATTTTTCATCCTGTGTTTTCTTTCTTCTTTTTATTTCTTTCTTCCTCTTTTTTTGTATATTTGTAATTATATTTCTCTCTCTCTGTCTGTCTGTCTGTCTGTCTGTCTGTCTGTCTGTCTGTCTGTCTGTCTGTCTGTCTGTCTGGCTGTCTGTCTGTCTGTCTCTGTCTCTGTCTCTGTCTCTGTCTCTCTGTCTGTCTCTCTGTCTGTATCTCTCAATCTCTCTCTCTCTGTCTGTCTGTCTGTCTGTCTGTCTGTCTGTCTGTCTGTCTGTCTGTCTGTCTGTCTGTCTGTCTGTCTGTCTGTCTGTCTGTCTGTCTGTCTGTCTGTCTGTCTGTCTGTCTGTGTCTCTGTCTCTCTGTCTGTCTCTCTGTCTGTATCTCTCAATCTCTCAATCTCTCTCTCTGTCTGTCTGTCTGTCTGTCTGTCTGTCTGTCTGTCTGTCTGTCTGTCTGTCTGTCTGTCTGTCTGTCTGTCTGTCTGTCTGTCTGTCTGTCTGTCTGTCTGTCTGTCTCTCTCTCTCTCTCTCTCTCTCTCTCTCTCTCTCTCTCTCTCGCGTGTCGTGGGCCTAGACAATCAACCTCACTCTACCACTGGATGTTTCCCATCTTATTGTGTGTATTCAACACTCTCCACAGCTCTCTAAGCTGTTACTTACCAACGGTGCACATTGCATATTAATGATTCATTTGATTTGATTCCTCCCTATTAATGCACGCGCAAAATACAGATAGCTCAAATAATTTCTGAAAAAATGCTTCAGAACCAGCGTAGAGAGGAGGAACAAACGTGCCTGAGAAGCTCCAAACCACCATAATTAACTCCTTCCTTCACGCTTGGTAAAAGCAGAGATGACTACCGGGATTTCATTTTAATGATTTGATTCACTGATCCCTTAAATTTAGCCCTGGAGGAGGAGATGCTGATACAATTCTATCTTCAGGTTTTTTTGTCTTTGTGGCCTTTAATAATGCGTATTGATTTTGGTAATAACTCTCTTTGTGTCATTTATGAAACACAACCTCAAAACCTCCAGGCGTCTGTGGTCTGTGTGATGTAGCCTGAAGCCACGTTCGCCGCCCAAGAAAAACATCACAAGAAACTAATTTACACCGACTTGTATCCGTGTACACTTTGTAAATATAGATATTGATATTATATAATTTATAAATATATATTTATAAAGTAGGCCATGAGGCAGGCAAGGACTACCCTTATGTTTTTTGGGGGCTTTCAAAATGGTGTGTGTGTGTGTGTGTGTGTGTGTGTGTGTGTGTGTGTGTGTGTGTGTGTGTGTGTGTGTGTGTGTGTGTGTGTGTGTGTGTGTGTGTGTGTGTGTGTGTGTGTGTGTGTGTGTTAAAGCAAAATAAACAGAATTTGATGATCAATCAATATGATCAGCCTTGTGTGAAGCCTCAAGGAACATAGTATGACATGGCGATAAGCTGTTTCTGTGATTCTGCTAAACGTTCCTGTTATCAGCAAGTCATCCCCCTGAGGGTATATCGGCACAGAAGCGTGATGCAGTGATGGATGAGGAACAATGTTTATCAATGAAAAATAAAACATTCATGTACATACATCTGGTCATTCACAACGCAGCATCACTGAGAGAACCGGGCCCCATCAAGCGTATTCCTAACATCCAGATATACTTTATTTATCCAATAGCTCTGCCCTTGTCATTTTTTTTATATACTGTGTTTTGTGATTAATTAAAAACATAATAATATGACAGCGACAAAATGAGAGAGGGTACCACTTCATGGGAGGCATAGCAACACAGAGCATGAGACCGAGGAGTAGAGAGTCAACCCTGTGGCAGGATGGCGCTGGTTGTTCGGGTATCCCGCAGGAGCCCAAGAATAAAGGACAACATTGCATCTTTGCTCTATGGCCCATTTGGGATAACAGACATGGAAACTGTACGCTGATTTCAATAATCAAAGTTTTTAATTTGGCGACCAAGCCAGGAGTAGACAAAAGGACTACATCAAGATCTAATAATAATAATAATAATAATAATGGATTGAATTTATATAGCGCTTTTCTGGACACTCAAAGACGCTTCACAGAGAAGGGGGGACCTCACTCACCACCACCAGTGTGTAGCGCCCACTGGGGGTCTTAATATGGCAATGTAGCCAGGAGCGACCAAGAGGGCTATAACCGGTGTCTGCCGCTTCACACCCTTACCCAGTGGACAATCCTGCTCATTCAAAAGTTGATCTTACCCACTCACACAGTTCCATTTCAAAAACTTTCCAAGCAAGCATATCCATTGCGTCATTATATTAGGCTTCTCTGGCTTTACGTGTCTTTTAGGTCTTGTAAGTAGGTTAATGCATTTTTCAGGGTTGTTTTGTCCTAAAAGGCGGAGTAGCCATCTTCTTCTTCGGTGGTAATTACCAGCCTTGGTCAACCGGGGCCATTTTCATTCTGACCGCGCAGGGAAGTTTGGTTATTAAAATAAGTTTCATAAACGCTCTAAGTGGGTTAGGTGTCTGGAGCCGCAGTGTTTCCCTTGTTGCGCTGCTCTTGTCCTTGCGTTTCTTTAATTGCTTGTACCTCCGCAGGTCAGAGGAGGAACCCTGCCTCCCTTTACACACACACACACACACACACACACACACACACACACACACACACACACACACACACACACACACACACACACACACACACACACTGTCTTTGAGGACTAATCTTGCTCAGTTAATGAAGCAAACTTGGACCAAAAACTCCATGTCTCCCAGGACCAAGAGGAGGTTTGGAGTGACAGCTTCGGGATAAAAAGAAATAAAAAAACTGGGAAGATCTGCGAGGGAGAAATCCTTGTCTGCGTGTGCACCCCTCAGCCGTGAATAGTGTGGCCACTTTTAGTTCATTATGTGTCAGCATCCACCTTTGCATGTAAATCACTCGTACGTGCATCTTGTGTGTCCATTTTCTGAGTGGAGATAAGAAAATAAAAATGTATGGAATAATCTTTAAGCGATAGATTAATTGTCACCGCTGTCGGCAGCAAGTGTGGAGAGATTCAAAAGATGATCTGAATATTGCTTTGACTTGGCTCAGTTTCTCCCCCGCCCTCTGTCACATTTGATTTGACAGGCCTTAATGGAGGCAGGCATTGGAGATTCAGCAAGCGTTGGAATTAAAGCTGCAACTGGGAACTCCCTATTCTCTGGTTCCTCCTCTAAAGGGGATCAGGAACTTCTGCCTTGTTAAGACTTTTCTTTTGTGACTTTGATATTAAGTTCAGTCTGTGTTTTATGGCGTGTGTCCCTGCTTGCAGAGTAAAGATTGTGTGAGTGTGTGTGTGGGGGGAAACAAGACTGTGTGTGTGTGTGTGTGTGTGAGGAAGCGAGACAGTGTGTGTGGGTATTGGAAATTGTGTGTGTTTGTATTAGAAAGGGAGACTCTGTATCTGTTGGATAAATATATGTGTGCTTGAGACAGATTTGACAGAGGTTCAATTGGCACAATGGAAGTGTCTTACTTACTGTGACAAAACACACACACACACACACACACACACACACACACACACACACACACACACACACACACACACACACACACACACACACACACACACTATTGTTGAATTTGTCTTGTCTGATCCCTTCCATCGACATAAGCTTGTTCACCTCATCTCTATATTTAATTTGCTCTATCGTCTCATGATTAATATAGACGCAAAAGACATCCCACACAGGTGCCATAGCCTGTTGCTACCTCCATCGCTCTTTACTGCATCCCTCCCACATTATAAATCACTACCCACCCCAAGAATCAACCCACCAATGTTGGAAAAACCACCAATCAATTAATCACATTTTCTGGGAAATTACACAATGGTTGTTAGCACATATTAAATCTGGAACCACTGCGAGTGGAACAGATTACCTCCGACTTCGAATATGAACCGTATGTTTGGTTTATCATATTGAAATCAAAAGAAAGTTGTGTCTTGATGATGATTTGTAGAGAGGAAGTGGAGGGAGATTGTGTGCAAGGGGATGGAGGGCTAGAGCAGAGGGTGGAGGAGGGGGTGAGGGAGAGGGGAGGAGGAGAGAGCCAGGTGATCTGGTGTGGGAGGAGGAGAGGTGGAGGGATGGGAGGAGGAGAGGAGGCTGGGCTGGGCAGCAGGGCGAGAGAGGAGGGGGTGAAGGAGAGGGGAGGAGGAGAGAGCCAGGTGATCTGGTGTGGGAGGAGGAGAGGAGGAGAGGAGGAGAGGTGGAGAGGAGGCTGGGCTGGGCAGCAGGGCGAGAGAGGAGGGGGTGAAGGAGAGGGGAGGAGGAGAGAGCCAGGTGATCTGGTGTGGGAGTGGGAGGGATGGGAGGAGGAGAGGAGGCTGGGCTGGGCAGCAGGGCGCGAGGGGAGACGGTAGAGGAGGGGGATAGGGACAGAGAGGTGAGGAGAGAAGAGTGGTGGATGGAGGGAGTGAGACGCAGACTCGGGGCCTGTGGCCACTCCTCCCAGCGCGCTACCTGCCCATGCTGTAAACGGGGGGAATGGGCCAGAGGTGTGTGTAATTCTCTCTCCATTAGGCCAAGCTCCGGCTCTAATGCTTTGAGCCGAGGCTCAGCTCTTCCTGTTTGACGTCGCCTGGGTAATTACTGCCGCTTTGGCTAAAAATACCTTGAAATCAAGTCCACTGAACCTTCTCTCTTCTCCTCTTCTCCTCCCCTCCTCCCTTTTCTCTCGTTTTTTATCCCTCAACCCGGGCTTTTCCTTCCGTCTATTCTCCTCGCTCCCATCTCCTCCCATCTTCTCCTTCTCCTCTCGTTTCACTGCTCCAGCCCTCCCCCAAGCCTCGTCTTCTCCTCCCATCTTCTCCTTCTCCTCTCGTTTCCCTGCTCCAGCCCTCCCCCAAGCCTCGTCTTCTCAATCACTTTTTCATTATCATCTAATCTGGAGTCCTCCTTCATAAAGCCCTCCCTTCAAGAGAATGAGGGAGAGAGGGAACGATGGACGTTGAGATAGAGACGCTGCATATTGAGTTCTTCTTATGGCTGGTCGGGTGTGCCCCCCCCCCCATGCTAGTCTTTAATCCAACCCTGACCGAGGATCTGCAGCTGGGCTGTAGTACTACGGGTACTCTCTGTCTCTACTACAGGTCTCCCCTAATTATAACTCACTAATAGTATGTAAGAAGTAATGTAATTTAAAATGTAAGGACATTTTATATTCTTCGAAGAAGCGCTGTGTTTCTGCTAAGCTGAAGTGATCGCCATGGGGTTAATGGAGATTCAGGATGCCAGGGTCATGGCATCACACTCAGTGGCCATTAGGGCCTGGAGAAAATCCAGCCATTTTATTTTGGTCCGTTGCCATGGCATTGATGGAATAATACATCTAGAATGATACTAGTGTCTTTAATGTAAAATCTGATTTGGGTGTGTGTGTGTCTAAAATTGTTTGGATCATACATACATATATACACTGCAAGTCACTTGGGATGAAAGCATCTGCTAAATGTCTTAAAGTTGTAATGTGTAAGATTGAGCCCATCCCAGTTTGTTGGCCTTCAGAATCAAAATGATAAATCACAGTGTTCCTCTCTTACTGGCTGTTTTACTGTTTGATACTCACTAGAGTAGCTAATGAGTGGAAGTGTTTTATTTGCGTGTCAATAGCATGATTCTTGTACAAAGAGAGTGTACGGGCTGGCCAACATTTTTTGATTTGTAGAATATATCAGTTATAGGATGGGATTATATTGAGTACATTTTTGATGTACAAAAGTCACAACACAAACACAAAAGCCAGAATAAAAATGCAAAAGCCAAACATAACAGAAGTGAGCGTCAACAGATGTTGACAATGAAACAGACTAACTAATTTTACCGGTCCATGATTATTATACACTCACACACTATATGATGTGAATAGCCTAAGCCCACTTAAAAAATAAGTAATCTTCTGGAGATGACTTAGAGGCTTATTGGCAGCAAGCAACAATATGATGTTCTGGTAACAAGAACTGCAGAATGCTGTGTCAGAGTGCAGGTTGAAACCACAAAAAAGGACATGATGCCAAAGTAATCTTTTATCCAACTACCGGTATGTAAAAACAGGCAATAACTTTCCTCTTCCACATAGGGAAAGCTTTGCCAAATTCTATACAGTATGAGTATATAATAATTGTCGGTCCATTTCGTAGTCAACATGCGTTGATGCTCACTTCTCTCTGCTAGTGGCTTTTGCATTTGTGTTGTTTTTTGCATCTTGGTTCAGACTTTTGCAATCGTATGGTGGTGTTTGCATTTGTGTTGTGGCTTCTGCGTTTGTGTTGTGGCGTTTGAAACTGTGTTATGGCTTTTCTGTTTGTGTTTTTGCTTAACAATCTCATGTTTTTTCGAGTTTGGAACGATTTTGGATATGTAGTTTGTGCAACACGTCTCGGCCAACGTAGGTTAGGCTTCTTGCTCAAGGCTGCCTACAGGAAGACTGCAGACAGAGTGATGTATTCAAATCAAATAGAGCATCTGCAGTTGCATCAGTTTAACACAAAGTTCAATACGCTTCGTAGAAGAACATTGTGCAGCAAAGCAGGTTTCTTCCTTTTTCATTTAGAAAACCACAGTGGAGGAAGGTCCACATCAGAGAGGGTCAGACGGGAGGTGAATGTGAAGGCCAGCTACTGCTATCGTAGAAACACTCATTCAAATCTTGCTCTTAGAATAAACCCCAACGGGGACGAAAGGCCAACAGACTCCCGGTCTGAAATACACCGATCACTGAGAGTGGCAATTAGCTGGGAAACTGATTGCACCGCACCGACGTCACTGACGTTTGTTCGTTTCACTTTTTCCTCCATTACGTGTGGCCATTTGTGTGTGCCACAGACCCCCCCCCCCCCCCGTCCGTCCGTCCGTCTCAATCGATGCATGCTAAGCAGCCACATTGTTTGAGACGCCGGCGTCTAATTCACGGCGTCCTATGAGCCGACGAATTCCACTTTGGGATTACAGCCATAGTCGTCGTCTCGCTCTATTGTCTGGACAAATACATCCTGCGCCATTAACCACCACTGTACCACAGCCCTCATAATCTGCCAGAGAGGGGAGAGGAAGGATTTGATTGGCCAGAGTTCTTCAATCAAGCACTGTATAGTAGTGGGGGGGGGCTGGGGAGGGGGGGGGGCTCAATGTAGTTCCCCCATCCCTTCCAGATGCAATAATAGACAGATTTCCCCCCAGCTCCGCCACTTAAGACAGCACCCGCTCTGCCTGAGTTTTGCTTGGTGGCCTGCATAGTCACGTTCATACATCCCGGCTTCCCCTTTTCTGCTGGCCTGGCACTTGGTGTTTATGTAGTGGCGTCCTTGTTGATTTATATTTTGACAGCCTGCATCTGCGTATTTTGCTGATGGGTGTATTTCATTTGTGTGTATTTGTGCACGTTGGCACTATTGTGTGTGTGTGTGTGCGTGCGTGCGTGTGCGTGTGTGTTTGTGTGGAACTATCGACTTATTTTAAAGCCCTGGTTCTTCAGAGTATTTATGGGCAGGTACCAGAGGCCGTCTCTGGCACAGGAGTTGAACAATTCTTATCGTGCCAACGTCTGAGGGAGGGAGGGAGGGAGAGGGAGGGAGAGGGAGGGAGAGAGAGAGAGAGAGAGAGAGAGAGAGAGAGAGAGAGAGAGAGAGAGAGAGAGAGAGAGAGAGAGAGAGAGAGAGAGAGAGAGAGAGAGAGAGAGAGAGAGAGAGAGAGAGAGAGAGAGAGAGAGAGGGGGGGAGAGAGAGGGGGGGAGAGGGAGAGAGAGAGAGAGCTCCAAAAATCCCAGAATCCTTTGCGTCTTCCCGTATGTACTTTGAATGAGCGGGAGATGACCCGTGGCAGATGTGATGATGAATCGAGGCGAACGGACAAGGTATCGTGGCACCCTGAGGACCCTGCGTTCTGCTTCTGTGTTTGTTTTGCGGTTTATTTGTGTGTTGGAGCTAGAATAATTTTGCTATCCTTCCGTATCGTCTGCATGAATCCCAGACGGAGCTCCAGGAGAGGTCTGAAACCTGTGTGGGCTTGTGATGTCTCACCTGCAAGGCAATAACGTGAAGAATAACAATTGTATTATTAATACGACCCAATCAGACATAATAATACAAAGAACAAAGAAAATATGCTTTATATAACTGTAGTGCCCACAAAAAATGTGACGAATGTGTGTATATATATATATATGTATGTATGTATGTATGTATGTATGTATGTATGTATGTATGTATGTATGTATGTATGTATGTATGTGTATATATATATATATATATAAAAAATACATGTAACTGTTTTAGGTTTGTTTATTTGCCCAACCCTGGGCTGCGGGTTCGGCGGTGAGCCCTGCGCGTCCTGCCAGCGGACCAGGAGTGCTCGGTAGTCCTTAAAAAGATGCCGTCTTCTCGTTGATTTGCGATTGGCTAATTATCCCGCGGAGCGCATAATGATATTCAGTTTTCTATGGCATACTGATGAGCCCTGGCTCACAGACACAAACAATAAAAAATATTGAACATTAATTGTCTGCCAGCAGCGCAGAGGGCAGAGGCCCTCCGCTGACATTTAGAGACGCATATTGTCGCTAATTGTTACGTCGTCTACCTGCGATTTATGGACGAATTGAGCACCGAGACTCTGCCTGCACCACCACAAGGACACAGAGCCACGATGCAACACACACACATCCTACACACACATACACACACACGCACACGCAGGCACACACACACACACACACACACACACACACACACACACACACACACACACACACACACACACACACACACACACACACACACAGAATCTGACAACATTGAAATGTTTTTCTTCCGTCTAATGATTTGAAAATATACAGTGGCTGCACCTGCACACTTCTGTATTGAAAACATTTTAATCTGTTTATATTAATGCGGAAAAAAAAACATTTACAGCCTTTAGCTGAAGGTCATACTTTAGTCCCTGATTGAGGTCTATAGAAAGAAATAATCTGTTTTGTTCCATAATTACTCTGCAGCGAATGTTCTCGGATGTTGGATTTGAATGAGGTGACCTTTGTTTGGTGTGTGAAGTGGAGATCTCTTTGAGGCAGCCTTGGATCTGCATAACAGTCTGCTCCAAGAGTGCTAACTCCAGTACTCTGGGTTAAATATTAGCCTGAAGAAACTTGAAGAGACTTATCTGTGTGATGAGACCCCTAAGATCTCTCGCCTCATTATTGAAGCAAATTTATACTTCTGTGTTGGACAGCTAGCAAAGGTACAGGCTGGTTCTGTGTGCCCCTGTGTAGAGATCATCATGATTTGGTAGATATGGGCGAAACCTTTATTGTGTGGAGAAATGAATGTATATGCCAAAATGCACATCTAGTTGACCATAAATTAGCAGTAGAAAAACAACTGCCAATCTACATTGTATTTTTTTATTCATGTTTTCAGCCGTTTGACATAATTGCCGTTTTGAAAGCTGTTTTGCATGGATATTATCCGTGTGAATGTTATGAAGAGAAAGCCTACTGCGCTTGACCAAGACTTAATGTACATAAAATGTATTACTAATATCATTAAAAATCAGAAATATACTGTACCACACTAGGAATTATGTAAGCCACACTTTGTTCCTACTCAATGCCATCGCCTTCACTGCACTTAATGTAATTACCTGCACTATCACACCTGCACTATCACACCTGCACTATCACACCTGCACTATCACACCTGCACTATCACACCTGCACGCGCTGCCTTGCACTCTCTGGTTGGATCTCGGCCTCCATCTCCTTGGACTATTTACTCTTTAGTTATTGAGCTGACGCTTTTATCCAATGTAATATACAGGGAATTAATTTACAGGTCATTAAGGTGCAGTTATGGGGTGGAGCATATTGCTAACTATGCCTACAGTTCGGCTGGGGGCATTGGGAATGGAACCCAGAAGCTGTCAGCGTGGACCTCAACACGCTAGCTATGGCTAAGACATTGACCTTCTATCTACCAAATCAAATTTAGTAATGTTTCGCTTAATCCAACCCAATGTAATCTATTATAATCAATTTTTTACCGATTCTAATTGTATAAACTACCTCTAATTTAATATTATGAAATTGACTCCAATATTTTGTTCTACAATGTCATCTTTTACAACCCAAACAAACCTGCTAGAAAATAGACTATAACATGAATTTAGACTTGCCAACACTAGATGTTAGAGGACGACGTGAACTCTCTGTGTACTTTGGCTAAATCTCTGGTGAACACAAACACATCCACCTCAGGCTCTTCCTCGTTAGGGCCCCCAGACCTTAAGGCACCCAGCCCTTCCCTGTTGAGGCCCCTAGCTCTGCTCGTTAGGGCCCCCAGACCTTAAGGCACCCAGCCCTTCCCTGTTGAGGCCCCTAGCTCTGCTCATTAAGGCCCCCAGCAGAACTCGTTAAGGCCTCTCCCTCTATTCGTAGCGGCCCTAGCCCTTCCTCGTTAGGACCCCTGGCCGCACTCGTTATGGCCACCGGTCGTACCGGGTTGGGCTCCCTGCCTTGCAGTGTGTCACAGCCCCGACATCGAGGCCATGAGGTTTCATTACAGCCGCCATTGATCTCTGCCTCCCAGACTAATCCAGCTTGTAATGGGAGGTGACTTTCAGCATGCTGCCCTGTCCCTTCTTATGGCTCCACTCTGCCCCTGACGGAGAGGAGGAGGGGCGGAGGAAGATGGAGGAGGTCAGCAGGAAGAGGAACCGAGGAAGAAGGGTGAGAAAGGAATAGACGGGAGTGAAACCAAGAGGAGTAGGAGAAGGAAGTAGAAACAGGAGCTGACGGAGAGGAGGTTGTAAGGTGTATGGAGGAAGTGGATAATGAGAAAAATAAGAAAGGAACAGAATGAGAATAGAGAATAAACAACAGTTTTTCTGTGTTATAGAGCATCTTTTAAATGACAAAACTGTATATATTGAATTTGGTGTGTGTGTGTTTAAGCTTGCAATATTGAATATATTTTTCCATTTCCACTGTGTTTGTGTGTGCCTGAATTTTCCGGAAAGTCTGAGAAGGAGATAAAGAAAGAGGAAGCATGCTATTTTGCTGTTAATTCCATCAAGTATAATCAAGTCTGTCCTGGGTAGCAGTCCATGTGTAATGTGACAGGAGACATGCTAATACGCTAGTGGTAGCGTGCGTGCAGCCTCAGCCCTTATCCGCTAAAGTACCCACTGTCTGTCACATAACCGCTCCGTGAGTGACGCAAATTATTGTTTGGACCGTTATGGAAATTCAGTACTGGGCTTTCGTGTGGGAATTATGAACTCAACTCCGGATTAAATTCAACATGTTTAGGACAGTGCAACGGAAAAACACTGGCAATTACAATCAACAAAAAATATCATCTATCTCTGATTACTGTGATAACTTTTATTACAGGGTTTTATGGGTGTACTCACTTCTTGTTATCAAACAGAACTAACTGAGAGACTTGTACCACAGACACACAGACACACACACACACACACACACACACACACACACACACACACACACACACACACACACACACACACACACACACACACACACACACACACACACACACACAGCCATTTTTCAAATACACATAGATCATCAGAACATCATTCTCCTGTAATAACTTTATTACAGGGTCTTCTCAGAGCTTTAAAAGTTATCCAACGTGTACATTGACTCACAGGTGCATGCTGCGCACACACAAACACACACACCTAAGCACATGCATCAATACACATGTGCATGAACGTGACCCACATAGACCCTTAACAAACATTGAGTGCACATGCTACCCCTTGCAAACCCCAATTACTGTGTCTCTACCACCGATCCTTCACACCTGGTGAGTCTGATGTCTGCCAGGGCAGCTCCGGCTCTCAGAGATGGGAGCCTTGCCGTGGGTTTCACTGCGGGAGGAGTCTCAAGGGTGGTGATGACGGTGAGGGCTCATCACTAACGTATTTAAATAATCACTTCTTGCTTTCCCGCCAGCTCTCCCTTTCTCTGTCTGCCTCCTGTCCCTCTCCATCCCTCGTTATCACTCCCAACCCTCCCTTTCTCGCTCTGCCCTCCCCATCTTTCTCTCTACGCCATTTAAATCTCTCTTTCTCTTGCGGCCACTCCACTTGCCCTCCCTCTGTCTCTCTCTCTGTTTCTGTCTCGCTCACTCTCTCTGCGGCTTCTACCACTCGCTATCTCTCTGTCTGCCACGCTCCTCTATCTATGTTTGTCTCTCTCTCTCTGCCCCCTCCTCTCAATCTCTCTCCGTCTCTCGCTCTCGCTCTCTCTCTCTCTCTCTGCCCCCTCCTCTCTCTCCCTCTCCCTCTCCCTCTCCCTCTCCCTCTCCCTCTCTCTCTCTCTGTCTCTGTCTCTGTCTCTGTCTCTGTCTCTGTCTCTCTCTGTCTCTCTCTCCTCCACCGTCTCTCTGTCTCTCTGTGTGTGTAATTGACTGCGGAGCTCTTTCTCTGGTGATGGAATAGCAGCAGCTCTAGGTTATAACCATAAGTGGAGAGAGTGCTTTACGCTGAAAGGATGTAGTAATTTCACATATTATTCAACAAATGGTAAATGGAACACTTTTATACAACCATTTGTTGGATACTGCGGCCTCCCAAATCACTTATATACTGGCTCTTATTCGACATTATTCTCTCTCGCTCTCTCAAGCGCACATACGCTCACTCTTACATGCACACAAATTCACATCCTGACACAAACAAAAGAGACGCACAGATACACACGAACACACAAACAGACACTCGCACACACAGCAAGGCAGTATTATTAAAGGGAGGCCAATTAGGCCAGGAAGCACCTCTTGTAAGCAGTTGGGAGATAGACTATGTTTTTTTCTGCAAGGTGCTTTGCCAGTTTATTTAGGATCTGACTTTGAGCAAAACCTTTCGATTCCCTAGAAAACCAATCCACCACCTGCCAAACTATCATTGATAGTGGTTTCTCTGTAAGGTAAATCGTATTTTCCTGTGGTGTTTGGAACGTGAGCATGTAGATCGTTTCTACCTCTGAATAGTTTGGCTGTTGTTAGTATACAGATTATTAGGAGGACTAGAGTTTTTCCCCGACCTCTAACCCTCAACCTCTAGTTGTAAATAAACCCATAGTTATAATCTGGAAGCTCCGTATAATGTTACAACGTATAACAGTTTGGTTCACCTATTATGTTATGAAGCAAGCATAATGCTTTCTCCTTATAGTGTGCGGATTTGATTACATTATAGAATGAGTCAATTTATGGTTTTCACTGGTAATTGTTCAATGGAAAGTGTAGTATGCTATGCATGCAAATCAATGATTCAACAGCTTTTACTGTTAATCAGGGCCGTATCTTGAAACTGCCCTTGTCTTGCAACTTCTGCGTATGTAAGCGTGTAGGCCAATGGAATGGTGCGTTTCCAGTTTCCACCAAGCGGTGCGGTGCGTTAAGGTGCAGTTAGGTGTGGCTTGGAGCGGGAAAGCTCGGTTACGGCTTGCGTTTCCACCACTGACAGTACACTGATGGTTTGGCGGCGTTTAAGCCAGATGGCGATAGATGCGGCAGCTACGTAAGCATTGTGATGTCAAGCAGCGCGACAGAGTGTAGCCTGCTTAAAATCCAATGCAAAAGAAAACGTGACACATTAAACAAAGAGCAACAATGAAGGACGGCAAACTTTTGAACAAAGCTTTTGTGTTTGTTTCTTTTTATCCCCCTGTCGCACGGAAGTGATCATTCGGTCGACCAACATACAGCGTGAGTAGCTTAACCTTTTCTGCACCCATACAGGGCGTATGGTAATACCAAATGCGTGCGCGTGTGTGCGGTGCACGTGCGTGTGTGCGGTGCGTGTGCGTGTGTGCGTTGCACGCGCATGTGTGCGTTGCACGCGCATGTGTGCGGTGCACGTGCGTGTGTGCAATGTGTGAGCTGCAGGCTGCTTGGCACATGCGCAATGCACCAAGTGTGTAGGAGCAGCTTGTCCGACTATTAAAGTATCGAGATATATACTGTACCTCTAAATGGGTTGGCTGCTGTTAGTAACTGGATTATAAGGAGCGTAAGTACCTCTGAATAGGCCAGCTGTGAGGAACTGGATTATAAGGTCTGCATCTACCTTTGAATAGGCTGCCTGTTAGTAGGACTGTGTGTGAGTGGGTTGAATCAGGTCAGTTGATTTCGATCATGATATGATGTGTGTGTGGTTACTTTCCTGCAGAGCGCACTTGCTGGGTGATTTTTGTCCACACTATGTATCAGCCATCTCCTTTCTTCTTGCTAACAGCAGCCGCAGGGCTTCTGTAAAAAATAAAAATAAATGTTCACTATTGTACGTTTGAAACCACAACCACACATACACACGCTGACACATTGAAGTATAACCCTGATGTTGCTGTCACTGTAAATACCTTTACTTTTAAAGGCATAGCTCACATGCAGTCACTGAACGGATCTTCTTGAAATTAGAGAGAAAGTTAAACTAACTTCAAGAAGAAAATTGCCTCTGTTGAGTTCAGCAACAGACAACATGCAGTGTTGCCAATTTAATGCCTTCCTTTTTATTTAGTCCATTTTTTATTCCGCCTTTGAAAATGTGACGCAAGTCTGATTGCGAAGAGTTATGTTGAATATAGATCAGCCATGGGAGAGAAAATGAGGCCCCCCCCAAAAAAAAAGATGCCACTGACTCCTCACAGAGAAGGTGGGCGTCCAATCGACGATAACAAGTCAGTAAAGAATAGATGAAGAATTGCAACAAAAGGGACTCAATTCTTGGCTTCCTTATTGATTTATTTTATAATTATGTGTTTAAAAGCTCTTTAAGTCGCACAATGTGAAGTCACAATGTGTGATCCCCAATTCATCATATTTTTGTGATGAGTCAATAAACGTGCCTTGGTGAACGCATGTCTATTACAATGTCACAATGACGCGCTGCTGGCGAATCGATAAACAAGAACCACGGTCAAAAAGGCAAACAGGAAATGAAAAAGTTCAAGCTGTGCCCCTCCCGTCCGTCCGGCCGTCCGTCCCCCACCCCTCTCATCAACAAATTTGTGGCCAAGGTGAAACCATGCTTTTAAAGAGGGTTCTCCCCCCCTCGGTTCACCTGCACGGTCCGTCCTTTCTCTGACATTTGCGCTAAATGCTAAAAGTGTTATGCTAACACTCGCGCCGCGATGAGGCACAAGTGGCCTTCTTGGGAGTCTGTGGCGGCCTGCTAAAGAGCGTATGATTTGAGCTGCTGGATGGGCATCAGGCAGGCGATGGAATCCATCTCCCTGTGATGAGACAATGATCTGCCGAGCTCCATTGTGAGGGCCGTGAGGCAGGGAATAGGCATTTGCATGTAAATGCGTCCCGGATATAATTCCTCCGCAGCGCCTCCACAGAGGAGGAGTAGCCCTCCTCCCAACTGCTGGTGCGGTTTACTTCAGGTGCGGCGAGCACGCGCTCGCATGTATACACGCAGTTTCTTTTTACTACATACTGCAGCCAGGAAGCACATCACGTAAACATTAAGGGCGGTTTGATTTCATATTGACATTAAGTGTGCTCTGAGTGGCAACAGGAAGTGGAACACAAACACAAACGCAGACACTCATGCTAAGATAGACGCACACACACACACACACACACACACACACACACACACACACACACACACACACACACACACACACACACACACACACACACACACACACACACACACTATCATATGCACAATATTATACACCCACACAGACGAGTCAGCACACCCGAACACGCTCACACGCTCACATTCATCGTGCCTCCCCCTCCCTCCCCTGACCCCCCTCTGTGCGTGGGGAGGGGACGGGGTCTGACAGCTCTCTGTTGCAGCCTGTGTCAACGTTTAATTACGCCCTAATTACAGCCCGTCAAACACTCCCTACGCTCCGTCAGCCGCTACACCGACCAGCGAACGCTGCTCCTCCCTCACTGGACGAGGCCTCACTCGGCAGCGCACGCACGCACACACACACACACGCGCGCACATGCACGCACGCACGCACGCACGCACGCACGCACACACACACGTGAAACGGGAGGAGGAGAACGAAAAGGGAAGCCGAGAAGTGTGCAAATCCTTTTTCACTCGTCCGTAACATGGAACCGGAAGCCTTTCCGTCGGTAATTGCGCAGCGTTTTCCATATTCATCTGCAGTGTAATTCACCTTAACACACTAATATCATGGCCCCTAATCTACCACAAACACCCACCTGTCACGGCAGCCTTGCGTGTGATTATGAGGAATGAATGAACAGTGAGAGAGAGGGCGAGAGGGGGAAGTAGAGAGTAGGGTGTGCTGCCTGGAGGTCCAGTGAGGAGGAACTGGATTAGGAAGAGGAGCTGGAGGTATGGAGACGAGGTGGAGCTACAGCAGGGAGAGGAGGTGTACAGGAGGTGGTGTGCTGTGGAGGTTGAGGTATGGAGACGAGGTGGAGCTACAGCAGGGAGAGGATGTGTACAGGAGGTGGTGTGCTGTGGAGCTGGAGGTATGGAGACGAGGTGGAGCTACAGCAGGGAGAGGAGGTGTACAGGAGGTGGTGTGCTGTGGAGGTGGAGGTATGGAGACGAGGTGGAGCTACAGCAGGGAGAGGAGGTGTACAGGAGGTGGTGTGCTGTGGAGGTGGAGGTATGGAGACGAGGTGGAGCTACAGCAGGGAGAGGAGGTGTACAGGAGGTGGTGTGCTGTGGAGGTGGAGGTATGGAGACGAGGTGGAGCTACAGCAGGGAGAGGAGGTGTACAGGAGGTGGTGTGCTGTGGAGGTGGAGGTATGGAGACGAGGTGGAGCTACAGCAGGGAGAGGAGGTGTACAGGAGGTGGTGTGCTGTGGAGGTGGAGGTATGGAGACGAGGTGGAGCTACAGCAGGGAGAGGAGGTGTACAGGAGGTGGTGTGCTGTGGAGGTGGAGGTATGGAGACGAGGTGGAGCTACAGCAGGGAGAGGAGGTGTACAGGAGGTGGTGTGGAGGTGGAGGTATG
The DNA here is from genome assembly GCF_026213295.1 of Gadus chalcogrammus. NCBI lineage: Eukaryota > Metazoa > Chordata > Actinopteri > Gadiformes > Gadidae > Gadus > Gadus chalcogrammus. Next base: position 453,431 of record NC_079421.1, read on the forward strand.
GAGACGAGGTGGAGCTACAGCAGGGAGAGGAGGTGTACAGGAGGTGGTGTGCTGTGGAGCTGGAGGTATGGAGAGACGGATGGAGGACTAGGTGCAGTATATAGGTGGAGGTGTGGTGAAGGTTGAGGTATGGAGAGACAGGAAAAGATGGAGGTGTATTCTGGAGAGGAGGAGGGTGTGGGGAGAGACGGGGGAGGTATTGAGACGGTATAGTATGGTATAGTAGGGTTAGGGTTAGTATGGGTTAGGGTTAGGGTTAGGGTAGAGAGGAGGAGGGTGTGGGGAGAGACGGGGGAGGCATTGAGACGGTATAGTATGGTATAGTAGGGTTAGGGTTAGTATGGGTTAGGGTTAGGGTTAGGGTAGAGAGGAGGAGGGTGTGGGGAGAGACGGGGAGGCATTGAGACGGTATAGTATGGTATAGTAGGGTTAGGGTTAGTATGGGTTAGGGTTAGGGTAGAGAGGAGGAGGGTGTGGGGAGAGACGGGGGAGGCATTGAGACGGTATAGTATGGTATAGTAGGGTTAGGGTTAGTATGGGTTAGGGTTAGGGTAGAGAGGAGGAGGGTGTTGGGAGAGACGGGGGAGGTATTGAGACGGTATAGTATGGAGGTGGAGGTTCTGACTGCAGGCAGACATTACTGTAGAACTGCACCCCACCTCCTTCCCTTCTGATCCTCCAATCCACACGGGACAGGGCTCCAGAGCCAATCCAACACCCCCTGGCGGAGTCTACTAGTGGATGGATGGCACCACCAGTGCCAGGTTGGGGGGGGGAATTAAGCCAGCTTGGCGGAATTGTTTTACTGTTCCTTTTTAAACGCATTAAGCTTAAGAGAGAGAGAGAGAGAGAGAGAGAGAGAGAGAGAGAGAGAGAGAGAGAGAGAGAGAGAGAGAGAGAGAGAGAGAGAGAGAGAGAGAGAGAGAGAGAGAGAGAGAGAGAGAGAGAGAGAGAGAGAGAGAGAGAGAGAGAGAGAGAGATTAATCATGTGTAAAATTGATACTTTTTGGGTCTTTTGCCGAGTAATTAGTCCGGATAATTGTCTGGATTTTAATGTTGGGGGCCAATATTCCTTAATGTCATTGTCCGAGGACCTGACTACATAATTAGAATGAGGTTGTCATAAATCCTTACAGAGCTCTCTCCCCCGCTAAATGAAGTTTTCCTTTTCCATAAGCCTCCTCTACCATTTCTACATGTTTAATGAGCAGAAAGAAATAATGAAAGAAATTAAACTATTACGCTATTCTCTTAATCCTTTGTGATCTCTTCCAACGTAATAAACCTCCATTGTGTCCCATGTAGAATTATCTATGTTTTTGGCTGTCTATTTGGCTCTTTCTCCCTCTGTCTCGTCGTTCATACCTCTCTCTGTGTGGATCTCTTCCCCATCCTCTCCTCTCTCTCGCTCTACCCTCCAACCCCCATCTCTCTCTCGCTCTCGCTCTCGCTCTCGCTCTCTCTCTCTCTGTCTCTCTCGCTCTCGCTCTCGCTCTCGCTCTCTCTCTCTCTCTCTCTCTCTCGCTCTACCCTCCAACCCCCATGTCTCTCTCTCTCTCTCTCTCTCTCTCTCTCTCTCTCTCTCTTTGTCTCTCTACCAGGTGATTGATCTATGTGATTGATGAGAAAGATCGTTTGCGCTGCGCTTAGCTCCGGCCAATCCAGCGCTTGATTAACCAGTGCCGCCGTGGACTGCGGCCAATCACCACACAGCAGTGCCTGCCGCGAGCCATTGAGGCTTCTCATGGATTTTCTCGTTCTTTCTTATTTTTTTCCCCTCGCTCCTCTCTCCCTGCGTCTGCGTTTAAACTCTTCAATCACAGAGCTACTTCATAAAGACACATCAATCAGGAGAGGTGGGGAGGGGGGCTGATTTCTCATGGGCTCGCGGGCAGAGATAGCTGTGGTAGCACCCTGAGTTACCCCACCCCCCCACCCCACAGACAACACACACACACGCACACACACATACACGCCTCTCCTTAATATACAGACTTATATGAATTTTCTTCTCCAGAATTGAGAGCGACCACACACAAATTCACGCACACAAACACACAACCTCTCCCCCTCTCGCTATGCATGCATTTGCACACCAACCCAGTCTCACGGAAATACATGACACCGTCACGTCATTGAATCTATTCCTTCGTGATCTGGGACAATTAATTTCACGGATATATTTAATGCAGGTGCGCTGCTCTGTCGGCAAACCGCAACGGAGAAAAAGGAAGCTGCCTCATCTCTTCTTTTTAGAATGAGTTTGAAATGTGTGCTTTCTGGCACGAAAAAAAATAAATTACGTGTCCCAGATCACAAATGAATAGATTAAATGACTAGACGTGACAGTGTCACCTATTTCCGTGAGACTGGGTTGTTCAAACACACATTCACATAGAAATTATTAACCATCTCCACACAACCACAAATAATCTCACACTGGCTGTTGGTCACTGCCACTAAGACAACGTCCCCAGATCAATGTAGCGGTGGGAAAAGCACAGAGACCCCCATAACGTGGGCTTTCATTAACAAAGCTGAATCACAATTATAATCATGCAGAAAACAGTTGCACCCCTGAGAAGTGCTGTATCACTTGAGTCAGTTTTTTCATCATGTTTCTTTATTGTTGAACATTTCAATTTGATACTGGTATCGATGTTATCCTTCAGTGAGGTTTAAACGCTAAATTGTACTAATAGCAGTTAAAGTACAACTACCCAAGTGGTAATGCCCAGGGCAGAGGGTTGAAGGACACTTCTATGCCCTATGTCCATATCTTCTTCTCTCCTTGAGCCAGAAGACCTCGCCCCTTACCTGCTCCTTACCACATATCTGACTCACTTCAGTCGCTTTGGATAAAAGCATCTGATGAATGAATCAATTAATGAAAAGATCCAACGTGACCATGACTAAATGCCTTCTTCTGTCTGACTAAGTGCTAGATAGCATTGTACAAATTTCTGTTGAAAGGAGTATGCATACTTCATTAGTGTGGTTGCTACTGCAAGCACATTTACTGTTCTTCTTAAGTTTTCTTTATTCCGTTTGCCTGTTTTTTGATCATACTGCTCCTGCATAATTTAAGCAACAGAAACCATTCAACTCTCAAAGCTACCTGCTCCTTAATGAGATGATGGTTTTCTCTTGACATTTTCAACTCTTTCAACTTTTTAAATTATTTTTTAACACTTCAGTATCTTCATAATCTGAAAAACAAATTTTGATTACATTTATAATTCTTTTCAGAATCCCAGTTTAAGTGAAGCCATAACGGCTTTTTTTCAGTTTGTCTCATTGATCTACACTGAGGTTAGAGTGACGCCAGATCTGATTTTTTCCCCGGCGATGACGCTAAGCGTTGCCGTTAGTGCTGACGCTAGGTGTTGCCGTTAGCGATGACGCTAGGCGTTGCCGTTAGCGATGACGCTAGGCGTTGCCGTTAGCGATGACGCTAGGCGTTGCCGTTAGCGGTGACGTTAGCTGTGACGTTAGCGCTGAAGTTAGCGCTGACGTTAGGCTTATTAGCAACCACACTCTCGCAGTTTGTTAGCACGATACACATTCTAGTTCGGTTTGTCCTCTTGTCTACCTGACATGATACTCCCATAGGTCATGGCCCTCATGTTGTTTACCCATTTCAGGCCACACCCCCTATATTATAATCATATTAGAGACCACGCCTCCCGCTGAGCTCATTCACCTCGGCGTCCGCACCCCCTCCATCATATGCCTGTTAGGGGAATCGCCCCTCATGAATACCAAGCGTCTGATTGGTTGCTGGGTGTCCCAGAACCACTCTCCCTCAGTAATGACCCAGAGAGCCCCCTTAACCCCATCACTCTAGCACACATCGGAGCTTCCCCATCAACCATTCCAAGCAACTTGTTTTCTACCTCTCTTCTCACTGTCTTTCTGTCTCGATCTCCCCATTACTCCTGTCTCTCTGTCTTTCAATCTCACACTCTTCAAACTCTCTCTCACCCTCCCATAGTCCTCCTCTCTCTACCTCGCTTTCTCTATATGCATGTGTGTCTCTCTGCCTCTCTGTTGACTCCTCTCTAAAAGCTACTCAGAAATCAAGCGAGAGCGAGTCCCTCTTGCTCCTTTCTCTCGTCCCCTCTATCTTCTTTTCCGGCATTCTGACTGCGTATCTTCTCGCCATCATTCACGAGCTGCCACTAATCCCTCACGAGAGGATGGGAAAAAGGGTGAGAGAGAGAGAGAGAGAGAGAGAGAGAGAGAGAGAGAGAGAGAGAGAGAGGGGAGAGAGAGAGAGAGAGAGAGAGAGAGAGAGAGATGAGAGAGAGAGAGAGAGAGAGAGAGAGAGAGAGAGAGGGGTGGGGGGAGAGGGGGGGGAAGAGGGGGGGAAGAGAGAGAAGAGGGGAAGGCGAGGGAGAGGAGAAAGTGGGGTCGAGAGAACGGGGGGGGGGGGGGGGTGGAGAGAGAGTGGATGGAGATTGAGTGTGTGTGTGTGTGTGTGGGGGGGGGGGGGGGCGAGAGTATATGAGATGGGGATCGAGGGAGGGAAAACTAAAAAGGAAAACCACCGACGGAGCGAGCGATGGAAGGGGGACGACTGGAGCCAAAAGACGTGACAGCGTGTATTTGCATTCAGAAGGAGAGTTGGGGTTGAACAAGAGATGAATGCTCAATATTGGAGGGGGGGGGGGGGGGGGGGGGGGTTGAGGGAAGGGGGTGGGGGGACACACCATTATAAGTTTGCGTTTTAGTCTGAAGGTGCGTCGGAGCGGGGGGCGGGGTGGGGCTGAGATGATGTACCTGCCGCACTCAGGGTGAGTTAAGCTCAAAAGGTGTGCAGTCATCTTTCTTGGCCTATTAAGGAACCCCGCCGCCTCAGCTACCATCACCCCCTCCACACTGCCGCCCCCCCCGCCCCCCCCCCCCCCCCCCCCCAGCCCCCCACCTGTCTCTGAGCTGACAGCCGACTCCGCGCTCGGCTCTCAGATCACAGTCTGGCGGAGGGTAACGACGACGTGAGCGGGGGGGAGGGCGGAGGAGGGTGACGGAACGGCGGCGCATTAGAACGGGTCAGACCCGCTCGGGTTTCTCTCGACACCTTTTAAAAATTCCTCTCTGACAGCATTGTCAGTCCACGTCGGCGGCGATTGTCTCTGAATAATCTCCTGTTACGCGGCGGCGGTTAATAGCCCCGCGTTTCACCGTGTTACACCGGGAGCTGTCGACTCCCAAGAACCGGCGCCGGACACTTAAGAAATCATACCGTAATTTTGCATAGTTTTTCTGCAGTTTGCCACTGACATAATAATGTTATAATGGAGCAAAATGGCAATTAAAAGACGTTCTCTTTGCCCAGCTGGCAGCTTGACAAATTAATTCTAATATAGTTAATGACTGCCTGAGACAATCTGGACTTTTAACTTCAACACGGGTCACAGCCTCTGTGGTTTTTATTTGAACATAGAGAGAGATGGAGAGGGAGGGAGAGGAGAGAGATGGAGAGGGAGGGAGAGGAGAGAGATGGAGAGGGAGAGAGATGGAGAGGGAGAGAGATGGAGAGAGATGGAGAGGGAGAGAGATGGAGAGGGAGAGAGAGATGGAGAGGGAGAGAGAGATGGAGAGAGAGATGGAGAGGGGAGAGAGAGATGGAGAGGGGAGAGAGAGATGGAGAGGGAGAGAGAGATGGAGAGGAGAGAGATGGAGAGGGGAGAGATGCGCTACCTCTGTCTTGGTTGTCATGGCGACCGTGGAGACTGTTCCTTACCAACGGACCACTTAAGCCAACTATTCTTTAATGTCTTTGTTTACTTGAAGTGTTTTAGTCAGAGAATAATCAATGAACTGTGTGTGTGTGCGTGGGTGGAAGGCCTGTATCCCAGACAGATTCCAAGGGCAGCTCCGGGATGAGCCCAGGTGCTCAACCTGTGACATCACACGTGACGAACGCCAGCTTGACAACTGACATGAGCTATTCCAACTGCTCTCCCAATTATGGGAACCACTTCACACACTAAAAAAAGAGGACAGATCGACCAATGTTCCTGGGAATATATAGCACCACGCAAACACTCTTGCATTTTTGTTTGTCCCTTAACAACGCCCTCGGCTTGTAGTCAGAGTGTGGCAGAGTTTTGTTCTAAGTTGTGAAAGTTTAATTGTGAGTGTAAGTGTGTGTGTGTGTGGGGGGGGGGGAGGTGGTTGGAAGGTCGGTACTCAGGTTGTGGGCTCCGGCTCCTTGGCAGACCAAGCCCTGGTGCTGTCATCGGCCTCATGCAGGACCCCGACCTCCCTTTGCTCTGAACATGACACGGGGAGTGTCTGCCGCTGCGGCCGGGTGTCAGTTGAACTGCTCAGCTTGTCATGTCTGTCATGCCCCGGAGACGCCAGCCGCTGGTCACAGTGCACGCTAACAGACTCCACGCAGTCGAAGCCCTTTTGACATTTATCTATTTATTATGTGTATGAACTTATTTTGTTGAGAGCTTGCCAGGGAAGGACGTCACCTTAAATGCAGGTGCAGCTAATAGAACATATTTTTTCGTTCACAGTCATGAAGCTCTGGCAACTGAATTGTCTGAGGCTCGCAAACTACCTGTGAGCATTCTTGTGATTAGATGCCAAGCAACTTTTTTTCTTTATTTTTGCATCTTATTTTGAACGTCACATATTTTGCAAGGAAAGGACTCTAAATTCAGGTGTTGAATCTCAAGTATTAATGCACTTCATCTATGTTGCACCTTTCATAAATGACAATGCAGCAGAGTGCAGGCCTACGAAAGAGAAAAGGCACAAAATAATGACGGAAAAAAAATGTGTTATATGAGAAACAAATACCAAAACCAGCTGAATAAAAACCTAAGATTGTTCCAGACTGATCTCCAAGCTAAATTAAACAACAGGATGTCTGTGAATGTAACCCATATCTGCTGGTACGGCACCCCCCTTCAGAGGATATTGGTCACATATGTTGCTGTGTGCCAAAATAAAATGGTGACATTAGTTAGGTCCTCTCTAGTCATGTAAAATGCAACATTTTTAGATTTTTTTTTGCATTCAAATGCCTTTCAACACAATTTTGCTAGAAATTCAATTTCACAATCCTCGGCCAGTGAATGTTTATGCTATGTACACGTTAATGTTTTGTATCTTCGTCATGGTGAAGGTATCGGTGTGCTACCACTGAAACCATGCAGCTGGCATGTTGTTGGAATCATTGTCTGCGTTGTGTCGTCCACTGAGCTGTTATTGTGAGTGTTCTTTTTTTATAACTGATGATATTGCAATGTGCTTTCAACTTTCAACGTTGATATTATTTTTGTTTAATTCTAATATAGTTAATAGCTGGAAATCAGCTATTTTACTGAGACAGGCCCGTTTTAAATTGTAACTTTCCTACTTTTAATACTTTCCTGTATAATAAATATAAATATAAAATATTTACAACATTTACAAAATATTTATTTTTATTATTAAATAAAAATAAAATAAATAAATGTTTCTTCTATGAGACAGACTAGGTTGTGTTTTTGCTTTGCTTCCACCAAAAGTCTGTTCCAAATTGTCCTTTTTAAAAATTAATTTAGTTTGACCAGATAATCATGATCAAACCCTACAGGAAGTGATCACAAATCATCCATCGATGCACCATTGAAATCCATGGCAAATAAAAACACATACAAATAGTTTTTCTGTGCTCATTACTTTTTTTATGAGGTATAGGTCTGTTTCTAAGATGTACATGTTGGACCTGTGGGCTGTAGGTCTGGGGAGGATTTCAGCTCAGAATCTCAGAAGCTTGTTGCAAACGGAGACACATCAATATGGCACATTGGCTGATGCTTTAGGAGTGTCTTCCTGCAGGGATTGATCACCCAAAATGACCCTAACCCTGATTATATTGCATTTCCTTGATGCCCTCTTTCATTTAAATGTGACCCCAAGTCTCTAGCATACTTCCATGTGCCCTTGACCCATGGCTCAACTACTTCTTACATAACTTCCTGTGTTTTGAGAGCCTCCTTACTGATTATTCTAGTAGACCTTAATGCACTGATTTATACAAAAGGGACGAGATGTCTCTATCTTACTCCCAAGTCATTCTGTGCCCCAATGAATGGTGTGTTCGCATCACTTCCTGTAGGTCAACAAACCCCATGTTCATAATTGAAGAGGCTTTTTGAAAGTCTTTGTTGTCTGCCTTTTACTTAATTTATTCATTCAAACTTCAAAAACCTTTAAAGCGTTGATAATTTTTCTGGGGGGCAGTGGCAAGGTGGACATATACTTCTGTGTTGCCCCCCAAAAATACGTCAGCCTGGTCAGAAAAAAGAAGAAGAAGAAATAATGTAATTCTATAGTTTCTTGAGAATGTAAGTTCTTATTGAAAGACCATCATCAAACAATCAAAATGTTCATGATTATCTTGGATTTCTTTACTTAATTTACTTCCAGGTTGCCCAAAAGAATAAGAACAAATGTAATTCCTGGGACACTCAGGAATCTATGTTTGAATTGAAAGTTCAGTGACATTTAATAACACTAAACATAACCGCTCAGACGAATACACAACGCAAACGCAATAATTCAAACAACATGTAAGCTTTATGGTTTCTGGTGAAGCAGTTTCCATATCAATCAATATGGCTACGATATAAAGCATTGACTTAACTAACAAACTAAACATCCTATGCATTCATAGAACAAAGATTATGTAAATAAAATGCACATTTCACGCTTGAAGTGTTATCAAAACGTACTTGAATGCATAATCTATCCTAAAATGCAGCATTCTACTGAGACTAAATGTCATTCATTTTGTTTGGGCCGACAGTAACTTGACATCTTTAACATATTGCCGTTGCCTTGACCAGACCATGGTTGAAACAGTGTTGAGTGTTAGGTGTACCTGCTAACACTCATTTTGGGTCATATTGACAAACAACCCTTTTTGTGATTTATGTTGGAGATCACGTTGGATTGTGCATGGCAGCGTGAAGCAAAGATAAGGCCGACTTCAGGCTCTACTACTAGGGAGGACAACCGAAATATTGTGCAGAAACACACAGGGCAGTGCTAAGTTTAAATGTATTAAATAAACTCAACAGAGATACAAGTCTGATGTATATTTTATTCTTAAAATAAAATGATATGCTCCTAGTTTGAACAAACTGCAGTGTGATTCTCATTGTCCGCGGCCTCCCTGAGGGGTTATCGAGCTCAAATGCATAACTCTTATCTGCTGCTCAAAGACTTGTATACAAATGATCTACACAAGTCTTTTTTTTTTTTTTGTCTTTCTTTGTGTGTGTGTGTGCGTGTGCGTGTGTGCATTTGCAGGTGCGTGTGTGCGTGCACTGTATAGGTTCTATAAGCATCAAGCGTATTTATTGTTGTTTCAACGCAATAACCTGGAGGCATGAGTAACTACATTGCGCAGTGGTTGCTATGCTGGGGACGTAGGCATGTTCACAGGTTTACATCCTGACAGTTGGTTATTTAGTAGCTGGAGCGCTTGGGCTGCAGAGAGAAGCTGCTTTATATTTCTGCCCTCAGCCTATCTGTGCTTGCATGCCCAACCTTCCCCAACCCTATTATGCAGAATGGCTTTTTAATGGCACTATTGGTGGGGTTGGAGGAGAGAGGAATTAACTAGTCACCTGAGGTGTATTGAATCCTTGTTTGTATTATGTATACTGCAGAAGTTTCACTTCTTAATGAAGAAAACATCCATCCATACTTGCGCTCCTTGAACACAAAAAAAAACAACTTGCTCGCTTGGATGTGAGTTTACTTTTCCAAATATACTTTCGGTTCTCATGGTTTCCACGTCTGCAATTAGGGATTTTCCACTCCAAGAAAGAATAATGTGTTCATTCAAAATCCAATTGACAGTTTCGTGGAGAGCACAACTTTGGCTCCACAGCTGGGAGAAGCTCTGCCCTGATGGAGGAAGAGGTGGTGAGACGGGGGAGGGATGGGGGAGGAGAGATCCAGACCTGTCTTTATTAGGGGGATCATTTCACAAGTAACACACTTTCCACTTGGTTTGGCAAATCCACCTGTCACTTTGACTTGACACACACACACACACACACACACACACACACACACACACACACACACACACACACACACACACACACACACACACACACACACACACACACACACACACACACACACACAGACACTATGTTAAAACCTGCCAATGGGGGAAGCTAATTACACTAATTATAAAGCCATGACATTCTCTTCTCTGTTGTGTGAAATACAAAAGGGATATGAAGGAGTGAAGGCATTGCTTTTTCTCTTGCATAACTAATTCTATGTCTCCTTCGGTTTCATAGATGCATAAGATGAGAAAGTGTTTTCAAGGCTTGAGGCTGAGGTTCCCCCCTCATCATTTTGTGGCCTAGTGTCCCTGTAGCAGCAGCCATTAGCTCCTCAACGACAGAACCCTGACTTAGCTTTTTGGGTGGGATCCAATGTTCCCCCCACTGGAACAAGAACAATAACCATAAGCCAGTACCAGCCAATAGGAGGGTTTCCCAGGTCATGCACATTCCAAGCGGCCATCTTAGTACTTTTTCTTCAAGATAAAAGAATAATGACAAAGTTTATATAGTCGCCTGGTTATTCTAGAATACTTGGTCAGCAAGTACCAAGATAGCACCCAGGACTTATTTTATGGAATTTCAAATCTATAGGATCAAAAATGGTGTGAAATCCCTGCTGAGAGTTTCCAGCCAGATGTATAACGGATCGTCTCAACTCTACAATATACAACATTGGTCCCACTGGTGATTTCACTCCTAAGTAGCATATTTAATAGATGTTCTGGCCAATCAATGTCAACGCCTTGTGGCAAGATGGGGCACCTTTTAAATAACAAACCTTATGATGATGTCTCTCTTGGGTTTGTCAAAGGAAAGGTCTCAGAGTTCCCAGGAAATGCAAACCCCACGAGTGACTTTAAATAGGTGAGCACAATCCAGCAAAACACCAGCAGTTCTGTCTGCATTTGGGAGCACAATTCATTTTTAACCTTTTAACCTTGATAGGTAGAATTGTATGTCATTACCATTCTTCTCAAGGAAGAAAGCTAGGTTAGTTGATGTAACATATGATGATGAATAGAGGTAAAGGTATTAGGAAACATTTTACACTTTTGCGTGTCCAAAAAGTATTATTAAAATTGAGCAAGTGGAAAATATAGAAAACATATGGGTAAAACATTTAGATATAACGCAGATGAAAAGTAGATAAAAAGCTGCCAACTACAAACCAAACTAGAGAACAATTCAGTAAAACATTTGTATGAATCATGTAACTGTTCCTTGCTGCCATCACTAACTCCTCCCTCCCTTTACCCTTCACCCCACTCTGTGATTGGTCCAGGCAACGACACGTACCAACCAATAGCACCCTGGTGCTGAGAGAGTGCTGAGAGAGTGGAAAAAACCTATACTCACTCCTATTGTAGACACCTCGCTGCTGCTACCCCCCAATCAGCAACCCACCCCCGCCCTGCTACCCCCCAATCAGCAACCTACCCCCGCCCTGCTACCCCCCAATCAGCAACCTACCCCCGCTCTGCTACCCCCCAATCAGCAACCTACCCCCGCTCTGCTACCCCCCAATCAGCAACCCACCCCCGCTCTGCTACCCCCCAATCAGCAACCTACCCCCGCTCTGCTACCCCCCAATCAGCAACCTACCCCCGATGCCCCTGCTGCTCTCCGCCTCCGTCATCCCCTGATTGGCGTGTCAGTGGGATGCCACGTCTTATTTCACTGTCCATCAACGCCCGCCCCCCCCCCAATGCAAGGTCACGCCCAGCCGTGGGAGGAGGCGCTCAGAGTGCCTGTGCCCTTGTCGGCGTCAGGTGTAATATGAATACAATCATGCTGAGTGTGGAAATAATGGCGCCGTAAATTTAATAAACAGCCGTCGGGCCTGACATCTCGTCCTTCCCACCCTCTCACCATGTCTACTTTTCTGACAGGGCATAGTAGTACAGCGAGGAGGAGAGGGGGGAGGGGCTGGGGAGAGGGGGGGGGGCTGGGGAGAGGGGGGAGGGGCTGGGGAGAGGGGGGAGGGGCTGGGGAAAGGGGATAGGGAGAACGAGAGACTGAAAACAGTCCATTTCTCCACAGGAGATGTCAAGGTAGTCATGCAAGGGGAAGTGAAAGTGGATCAGAAGTGAAGTAGCTACTCACCGTGTGGGTGTGTGCGTGGAGTGTGTGTGGTCATGCGTGTGTATGGTTCGGGGAGGGGAGCTGGGGGGAGCTGTAGTATAGTTGTAGGCGCTATTATAATGATTGGTTGGCTGGATCAAAGACACTGCTCCCTTTCTGAGCAGTCGTTTTATTCAGATTTCAGGCTCAGGATGGATCCTTTTTCTGCTTCCTATCGTATGAATGTCAAGTGTTTTATTGTAGTTGGCTCTCCACCAACATAGTCTCCCTGACTTATAAGTGGGAAAGGGGAGAGCGAGACTGTGGGGTCGTGTGGTTGTAAACATGGGAAGCGCCAGCCATCCCACCGCCTTTGATGTAGCACCACGGATCGGCCAGGATCCCACACACACACACACACACACACACACACACACACACACACACACACACACACACACACACACACACACACACACACACACACACACACACACACACACACACACACACCAAGTCAGAATGTAGGCGTTGCTAGGGGATCCTGATAACGACCACTACACTGTAGCTCGGTGTGTAAACTGTGGAGTCGTGTCTCATCATGTACGACCCCCCGCCACCCTTCCTCGATTGGATGTACTCGAGTAGCTATTGTGATGGATCTAGTCCTTTGCACAGAGATAGTGAGTGTGTTATCACAGAATTACACTAATCCTGCGGAAGCGCGAATACCATGGCTTTTCCTGGATATCTCGCAATGTGTATGTGTGTGTGCGTGTGTGTGTTTATGTGTGAGTGTAAGTGTATTGTGATGTCTTCTCTGAAGGCCGTTCTCCCCTCTGGGACCACTTGTCATCTGGGGGCAGACTTGTCAGAGCACATTCTCATCAAATTACCAATGTCCTGCAACGGGGTAATTGCTTGCCAAACTCGACTCCAGCGATGCAAATTCAGGGGTCGGCCATGATGGAGATAAAGCTAAATTGGCTTTGAGATTTGATATGTGTAGTCAGCACAGATATGTGATAGTCAAAGGAGGAAGAATAAAGAAATGCATGAAATGCTCTTGGTTGTGAATTGTGATAAAGGACATGTCTCTGCAATAGATTCATGGAGGACAAATACATCCTTAGTCAAACCAATGTTCCTGTTGTACCTTGTATCCTGACTGGTCTGCATTTCTGTGACGGACAAATGTCCCTGATGAGTAACCATTATTTCATGGCCCTACCCTTGTGAGGACAGATAGTGTGGATCAATATTTAAAGGTGTAGTGAACAAATAATGTCATTTTCTTTTTTGTACGAGGTAATATGTCTTACATGGCCCTGAAACAGGTGTAAAATCCTACGTAGTATGTCAAACTGTCTTTTCCCAGGCTCTTCGACCTTGATTTGTGGAGGTCTGTCTGGGGAGCAGTTGATGTTGATAGCTACGTCTGAGAGAGGTTAAGCTTCTCGGACACTTAAAGTATAACCTTAAGGTGTGTGTGTGTTTGGAGCTCCGTCCGGGCAGCAGTTAATTTAGATGTCCCTGTCTGAAAGAGTGTTAATCTTCTCGGACACGTATAGTAGAATTGGAATAGAGTGTGGCGCATTTTATATACAACAGTAATATCCTAAAAAAACGATCACCCATGGTCGTAACCATGGGGATATTAAGTCCCCCCCTCCTTCGTAGAACTCTTTTCAAATCCCATAGTGGCCGAATTTGAGCTGAAACATGGATTTCACTTACACTTTAAAAGCCCTCAAAACTTCCACCAAAAGAGTTGTCGTATCATTGCCAGTGGGTTCTATGTATTGAATGACTCATAAAGACCCAACTTCTTCCCTAAAAAATTTGCCATATGCAATTTCCAACTGAAAGTTGAAGAATCTCATTGTTTTAGCAATGAAGTTTAAAATGTTACTGCAGCTACGCAAATCGTTTTGAAAGCTGGGTATTTACCGTGAACCACTGTCTAGTACAAATGGTGGTTTCCGTTAAAGGGCAACAACGGCGTGAGACAATGGTTTTGCTAGTCATTGGGCCATGCGGCAGCTCAGGGGATTTACTGTGGAGGCGTAGTTTAACCAGGAACCCCTCGGAGGGCCCTAGCTGGCTAATATCCCCTGGTGGTAAAAATGGTTTTTAATTTGACAGATGCTGCACTGATTGCATTGGAGGTTTTTGTGCAAAAAGAAGGGTGGCTTCATGGATGAATTAGCTAAGAAAATTACGGGCTAAGCGGCACTAATAGTGCTTAAGGGTTTGGACTGCTGGTAGAACACCTTTGGGAATAAGTAGGAGGTCTGAGGACAGGACACAGTGCTCAGTTGGGATGTCCTTCCATAAGGGTCCTTTCTGAGTTTTTATGTTCGTCCCGTGTTCACGTGGGTTTCCTCTGGGTGCTCCGGTTTCCTCCCACACCACAACAGAACACACCCAGCATCCCTGCCCGTATCAAGGCCAGGCCCCTGACCTGGGGGGGTCCCCGGGCTACGCCCTGCAGGGTACGGGGCCCTCTGCTCCTCGCCACTAGCAGAGGAGGCTTACATCGCAGACGGTCAATTTCCCACTGGGGATTAATAAAAAGTATACAAATTCAAATAAATGAAAACTGATGACCACTTTATTATGAACAGTGTTTCAAACAAATATGGCCCTCACCCCAGCCATGGTCAAACGGTGAACAGATCAAATGCAACAGGTCCGACAGATAGGAGTGAGGTAACATTTCAAAGGCTAATGAAATATTTTCCCATCCCAGTGCGGGGCTACCCATTCACCACTTCTTACCTTTGTCGGCTTCTTTTCACAAGCAATCCCCAGCGCCGAGGGATTTAACAAGCCCCACAAAATAATTAAAATTCAACCAAATGATGAAACACTTGGCAGGAAACGTCCTTGAGGGTTGGACGGGGCTCCGCTGTGAAAGAAGAGGGGAAACGGGCGTGCAGAAAGCAACACTGAGCTAACACTAATGCTAAGCTGCTACTCAAGGCTTAAGGGCCTCTTAAATTGGAAAGGCGCTGGCCTAGCGGGAGATGTACCTGTCAAACAAATACCACACGCCTCTGATTCGCCCGCTCTACCTCTCTCTCTCTCGCTCTCGCACTCCACCAACCCCATCTCCCCCAACCTCCAGCTTCTTCTTATTTTACCCCTAGCTGGCTTGTGAGTCAGATGTGAACGGGGAGAGCAAATGAGAGATGGAGGTACCCGATTTGCCTCTTAATGGCTGTATCTGGGCCTTCGTGGTGTTGGACCACTGGGGAGAGCTTTGGCCACTGGAGCCATGTTCACGAGACATTCTCCCAGTTTCCCCAGCTGGTGGCCATCTGTGGACGGACTCGTCTGAGACGGAACAACAGATGTTCTTATTGTTTATGATGTCCTTTTTAGGTTGTTGTTTTTGGGCCCATCCGGAAATGTCACCAGACTTGGCTACCACTTTCTCGGCCCACAGGGTTATATATGTATATATGTAAGGGATAATGTATAGAATGCTGGTCATTATCGGGAAAATAAGCCCCGACAGGGCGAACAGGACACCGACGCGCAGCGGAGGTGTCTTGCTTCACCCTGAAGGGGCTTATTTTCGATAACGATCGGAGACGCTCTATACATTGTCCCGCTTATTACACAGCTACTTGCCAAAACGAAAAAATTACTTCACATGGTGTGTCTTTTTAGAATTTATTTTTTACCAGCATTCGTAGGGTTGATAAGCAGAAAATAGTCCACCGAAGACGTTGACGTCGCTTAGCAACCAAAGACGCTGGGGTTGACAAGTTACCGGACTACCTGCGGAGTGGTACCAAAGACGTCATTAGAGGCAAAAAATCCTTTGTTCTCCTTGGCAACGGTGAATTATCAAAATATAATTCATCGCCGGGAGTTGTGAAGGGCCCATGCAAGTGAACGGAGTGTTCCACGGCATTGAGAAGACCTGTGTAATATTTATGTATAGATATACAGTATATGTGTGTGTAATATAAAAATATGTATATTTGTGCATGACTTTTTACGGTATTTTCTCTTACAGTAATGTTCGGGAGAGGTTAAGCCATTAAAACGAACCGTACTTCCCAAACAGTGACTGATGCAGTGTGTCCCCGCATCTCTCCCTACATGACAGCCTGGCAGTGGGTCCCGGTTCAGACCTTCTCCCATCCGTCTTGGGAATTGATTTGTTCGGTCCGTCTACGTTTCCACTTCCTGTTAGCATGGAGTCATGCTAGCTCTCTGCTAAAACGATGTTTGATGCTTTTATTTTTTACTTGATTATTTAGAGTTACTGTGATGCCTGGCAGGCTCGCTCCAGCCTCATACATCATGCACATTGGGTGGACTGACAAACACAAACACTTTTAGCTTTTCTTCCCCATTGGCTTTGCATTTTTTTCATCTTCTCTCTTTGTTAGAAAGTCACACGAAAAAGGAACAAGCCACCGGTTAAATGGCATAGGTGATGCAGAAAAACCAACCTTTTTCTGGTCAGGATGATTTGGCTTGTTTGAAGCGGATAATGATGGTTAATTATCTTACTATTTTTAATAAATGTTATTATGGAGCAGGTAGTATGGGTAGCAGCATATAAACATCTGTGAGTCATCTCTAAACACATTACTGCAGTATATTTTGTTAATACAACACACATATTTTTCAAAATGGCTTGCCCCGTCTGTGCAACCACGCAACACTGCCAGAGAGTTACCCTGCGAATGCTTCAAGACCTGGATTCAAGACCAATTTGACTTGAAACGGATTGAAAGGCTAGAGGTGTGGGAAGCACACATGGTGTCCAAAAAAGTGTGTATTCAATTCCCAGGTGGACAGAATATGCTAATCTGGGGGGAAAAAATCCCGATTGGGTTAAAAAAGAGGGAGATATTTTTGATGTAACCTTGGGGATGAGGCTAAAGCATGAACCGTAGGGATGAGGCTAGAGCCTGAACCGTCGGGATGAGGCTAAAGCATGAACCGTAGGGACGAGGCTAAAGCATGAACCGTAGGGACGAGGCTAGAGCATGAACCGTAGGGACGAGGCTAGAGCATGAACCGTAGGGACGAGGCTAAAGCATGAACCGTAGGGACGAGGCTAAAGCATGAACCGTAGGGATGAGGCTAAAGCATGAACCGTAGGGATGAGGCTAAAGCATGAACAATGCTCTGTTTTAATTGGTGCCTCAATGTGCAAGTTGGTTTACACCACTTAATTCTGCCGTGCCATTTACGATAGGCCCTCTGTTAAAAAAACAGAACTTGATAATGCTGTCAACAAGTAATTAGCAGCGAAGCCATCTGTAGGGAAATGCAGTCAGGTGCAATGCAAACGCTACACCTCTGGCGTGCAGACTCTATGCTGCCCTGGCTTGTGTCAGTGCAGGTGAGGTCTTTGTGAGACGTGCTTTGTTGATGCGCACGTGCACGGTAGTGGTTTGCACAGGCGGATGTTTACATGTGCAGGGGGGTTTTAGTGTGAACAGTCATGTGGTGGACAGGGATGTGGTGCGCCAGTAGGGATGTACTGAGCCAGTAGGGATGTGGTGCATGTGTTCAGTAAGAATTGCTATAACATAACAAATAGCATGCAAGCACTAAATACAATCTGCAATTTGTAGACGTCCCATAAACTTGGTTTACAAACCTATTGCTTTTAACCTACACAATCAATTATGTAGGCTACTTTCTATTTCGCAGTCAATTGTTGTGTTTCTTCTTCTGGTAAGACTTCACAATCACAAAATAAGGGTACATTTACCATTAACCTAATGAGTTGATGCAGTGTTAATCATTAACTTACTGTTCATAAACAGTTGATTAACTTAGTAAAAGTTGACTAATGGCGTTCATCTTTACTAATGGTGTTCATGTTAGCTTAGGAAAAGTTTTTAATTTGAACATTATTGATGGGGTTAGGTACCCTGAACACTATGCTAATGATATATAATTATGCTTATTACTGCATAAACTAATGTAAATTAATGGTTAATTAATGTACCCTCTTTGTAAATTGTTACCCCTTTTCTCTTAATGCTTCCTACATTATGTTCAAAGTCATGCATAACCTAATGCCACTTACAGGATCATCATGCATTTTTAATCCTACAATAGGTGGACACTATTATGCTTTCAGTGTTTTCCTACGATATTTTTTCTCACAATTTGAGTAGCGCATGGTAGGCGGCATGTTTGCATTATATTTATGCATTGTGAATATTTTGGTAACAAACAATTCAATTTATAATCAATTCTTGATTCATTGCACAGGGATTTGTTATAAGTTCTAAGGTAATGAAACCAATAGCATTTTGGGTGCAAACATAACAAATAATAATGCTTTTTATGCATATATATTTAATAGCAGATTGCAGTGGCATTAAATCAGCAGCATGCTGCCCAACTGCTGGATCTATGCAGGGGAAACACTTCACATGAATTACAAAAACGTGTCTTTTTCATTTCCCTGGTGGACAGAATCTGCAAGTCTTGGGAAAAATCTCCCCTTATTCTAGCAACGTTGGGTGAAAAGCCAAAAAATAGGGAGCTCTTTCATGTAACCCGTAGGGATGGGGCTAAAGCATGAACGATGCTTCGATTTTTAATTGGCGCCTCAATGTGCTAGTTAGTTCACAACACTTCATTCTGCAGCGCCATTAAAGATAGGCCCTCCGAAAAGACAGAACTTGATAAGGCTGTCACTAAGAAATTAGCAGCGAAGGCATCTGTCAGGAAATAGCAGACCGGGGCAATTAAAATGGTACACATTTGGTTTGAGGTCACCTTGTTGCCTTAGTTTGTTAGTGGTCATGGAAGGCCCAGTGCAAACTGAAACTTTGATGTCATTTGTGGCCAAAGCCCATTTTGGCTGCTTTGACCATGGCGTTTTTAATAATTTTTCTTGTGTGTGTGTGTGTGTGTGTGTGTGTGTGGGGGCTTCCTATTTTCCAAAGCTAAACATACATGATATGTACAGTAAATACAGGTAAATAATTAAAGGGTAAACTATGAATTCTGGGATCAAAGTAATTCACACCACGACAAAACATACAAGAAAAAACGGTTGTCATTTGTTGATTTATTTGTAGAATGTACTACAAACAACCAGTAGTCAAAAATTGGGAATTACAAATTGCATCTACATTGGAGTTCTGAATTTTCCTAAATGTATGTCAATGGGGAGCATAAATGTAAAACAAATTGCTTAAGCTGAAAGAGTATAGATCACATCGTTAGATATTTAAGCTACGTTTACATGATGACGGTCTGAGCAGAAGATGCAAAAGTGGCGTTCTTCACATTTTATTCTGCGTTTAGACGAGCGTTTTCGGGAGGAAATCTGCGAGTATACGGTGACGCAAAAGTGTGTGGAATTCGATTGGGTATGCATGCCAGGTGGCTAGGTGGTGCTGTGATACACTATCACACAACACCGCCATGTCTGAGCGCATGCGTAGAATCTCCCTTCTTCTCTTATCCACGCCGCAGAAACCAAAAAGATCCTTCTGTGTTCAGTAATACTATCTGTACATATCCTGTACATTTCGTGGAAAGACTCCTGTACGTTTATTAGAGCTGCCAGAGCAGCTTGACGGTCCGACGCATGGAAATAATCTGACATGTTTGTTTATTTCCCTGTACTGGCGCTGCATGTGACGTAAACGCGTACGCAATGTGAGCAGATCTGAGCAGAGTTTTGCGTCTTGGCAGCGTAGACGGAAACGCTACGGCGGAGCGTATTCAAGTTTTCCACTCTGGAGGGTGGTTTCAGATTTTTGCGTTTTTAAGCCCCAAAAACGCTGTCACCGTCTAAACGAAAGGCACTTCCGATAAAATATTTTGTCGTTTTTACCCGCAAGCGTCCTCGTGTAAATGGGGCCTTAAACATCATTGAGAGCACGAGACAGAGCTGAACATTTGGATGTAACATCTGTCTATGTAGTAGAAATACTGTGGGAGCAGCAACAGTTTAACAATTTGGAGCAGTGGGTGGCCTATGTCTCTGCTCTCTGTGTCCCTCCTCTCTCTTTCTCTCCGCTCTGTTTCTCCTCTCTGTGTCTCTGCTGTTTGTCCTCTCTGTTCCTCCTCTCTCCTCTCTCTTTTCCTTCCCACTGTCTCTCCTCTCTGTCTCTCCTCTCCCTGTCCCTCCTCTCTCTCTCCCCTCTCTGTTGTCTCACGTCTCTTCTTCCCCTGTCTCTCCTCTCTCTCTCTCTCTCTCTCTCTCTCTCTCTCTCTCTCTCTGTTCCTTCTCTCTCTGTTTGTCCTCTCTCTGTTCCTCCTCCCTCCCCCCTCTCTCTGTCTCTCCTCTCTCTGTTCCTCCTCCCTCCCCCCTCTCTCTGTCTCTCCTCTCTCTGTTCCTCCTCTCTCCCCCCTCTCTCTGTCTCTCCTCTCTCTGTTCCTCCTCTCTCCCCCCTCTCTCTGTCTCTCCTCTCTCTGTTCCTCCTCTCTCCCCCCTCTCTCTGTCTCTCCCTCTCTCTGTTCCTCTCTCTCTCCCCCCTCTCTCTGTCCCTCCTCTCTCTGTTCCTCCTCCCTCCCCCCTCTCTCTGTCTCTCCTCTCTCTGTTCCTCCTCCCTCCCCCCTCTCTCTGTCCTCTCCTCTCTCTGTTCCTCCTCCCTCCCCCTCTCTCTGTCTCTCCTCTCTCTGTTCCTCCTCTCTCCCCCCTCTCTCTGTCTCTCCTCTCTCCCCCCTCTCTCTGTCTCTCCTCTCTCTGTTCCTCCTCTCTCCTCCCCCCCTCTCTCTGTCTCTCCTCTCTCTGTTCCTCTCTCTGTCTCTCCTCTCTCTGTTCCTCCTCTCTCCCCCGTCTCTCTGTCTCCTCCTGTCTCTGTCTCCTCCTCTCTCCCCCCTCTCTCTGTCTCTCCTCTCTCTGATCCTCCTCCCTCCCCCCTCTCTCTGTCTCTCCTCTCTCTGTTCCTCCTCCTCATCCCCTCTCGCTCTGTCTCTCCTCTCTCTTTCCTCCTCTCTCCCCCCTCTCTCTGTTCCCTCCTCTCTCCCCCCTCTCTCTCTCCCCCCTATCTCTGTCTCTCCCTCTCGCTGTTTCCTCCTCTCTCCTCCCCCTCTCTCTGTCTCTCCTCTCTCCCCCCTCTCTCTGTCCCTCCTCTCTCTGTTCCTCCTCTCTCCTCCCCCCATCTCTCTGTCCTCTCCTCTCTCTGTTCCTCTCTCTGTCTCTCCTCTCTCTGTTCCTCCTCTCTCCCCCGTCTCTCTGTCTCTCCTCTCTCTGTTCCTCCCTCTCTCCCCCCTCTCTCTGTCTCTCCTCTCTCTGATCCTCCTCCCTCCCCCCTCTCTCTGTCTCTCCTCTCTGTTCCTCCTCTCTCCCTCTCTCTCTGTCTCTCCTCTCTCTGTTCCTCCTCTCTCCCCCCTCTCTCTGTTCCTCCTCTCTCCCCCCTCTCTCTCTCCCCCCTATCTCTGTCTCTCCTCTCTCTGTTCCTCCTCTCTCCCCCCTCTCTCTGTCTCTCCTCTCTCTGTTCCTCCTCTCTCCCCCCTCTCTCTGTCTCTCCTCTCTCTGATCCTCCTCCCTCCCCCCTCTCTCTGTTCCTCCTCTCTCCCCCCTCTCTCTGTCTCTCCTCTCTCTGTTCCTCCTCTCTCCCCTCTCTCTCTGTCTCTCCTCTCTCTGTTCCTCCTCTCTCCCCTCTCTCTCTGTCTCTCCTCTCTCCGTCTCTCCTCCCTCCCCCTCTCTCTGTCTCTCCTCTCTCTGTTCCTCCTCTCTCCCCCCTCTCTCTGTCTCTCCTCTCTCTGTTCCTCCTCTCTCCCCCCTCTCTCTGTCTCTCCTCTCTCTGTCTCTCCTCTCTCCCCCCTCTCTCTGTCTCTCCTCTCTCTGATCCTCCTCCCTCCCCCCTCTCTCTGTCTCTCCTCCCTGTTCCTTCTCTCTCTGTTTGTCCTCTCTGGTTGTCCTCTCTCTGTTCCACCACTCCCTGTTATCTGTCCTTCCAGCATTACTGCCTGTCTGCAAAACAAAGTTTGAAATGAAGAAACGAGGGCTTCTGCACAACAGTATTTTGTCAGTGTCACTTTAATAATTCAGAGAGAATTTAACATTACTTGTTTGTTTTTTTTGTGCTCACTTTGAGGTTGAGATTTTTTCCTGGCATCGTCAGTAGGAGGCTTGCTTTTTTGATGTTTTATAAATCGTCATATATCCATTTGATAGTAATCCAGAAATGCAGACAACCGTTGACAGATAGAACCCGGCTGCTGCAAGAGACGGTGTGATTGGTCACATATACTCTGTCAGATACCGTAAATAATAATAATCCAGCTCAATGTTGAATGAACTACTGGTAAAAACTACTGGATCTCTTTACTGTAGCACCTTTTAAAGTTATGTTTACACTATTAAAAGGCACTTAGAGACTAGTTAGAGGTGCATAAGCACTATTTTAACAATGTAGGGGGTGCTTAAACACAGTTAACATGCATTTAGCTAATTACTTTTTTTTATCATATTTTATCATAAGATGGGACATTTGTACATAGATAAAATATGATAAAAAAAAGTAATGGCACCCTGTATACTAACAAGAGCACCGAAACACAAAGAGGTGAACAAAAGCCAGCCCAGCCTACATGCAAAATTTATTTTGATAGCCAGCTATTAGCTCAACCACGGCTAGCTATGACTGCAGTAAAAAGATACATGAACTAAGCTTGTGTTCGAGGAAAAACCCTAGCAATGGTTTGGAAGGCAAAAATTAATCATTTTTCAAATCAAAATGATTCTGTTTCCACTTTGCCCCTACAATAGGTCCCCACATGATGTAGTCATGTGATCGACTGTGACAGTTGTTTTCCTCTGGGCTTCGCCTCTGCCCCGCTTCCTCTGCCCTAACCTGAGCTCGCTTAGTTGTTTGTTTGTTTGCTAATTAGAGACTTATTTCTGACACCTGTGCCAACTTTTTTTTCCCTCTGTGGAGTTTGCCAAATGTACAGCTCTCTGCACACAATCGCACACAGCTGCACACGGACAGATAAGCAGCCCACAGATACACAAATACATCAACACAAACACACATATAGCCAATGCACAATACATGTTTTGTGAACGCTCACACACCCACGCACACTTTCCATTCCAACTCCTTATTCTCAACCCCTCCCTAGCACACACACACACACACACACACACACACACACACACACCACACACACACACACACACCACACACACACACACACACACACACACACACCTACCCCCATGTGTGGCAATTATCTCTTCCTTATATTTACCTCCCATTGCAACGCAAGCTCTTGTGACGGTTGCAGGTAAACACAACACACTCTCACACACTGTGTGCGTACAATCAGTCACCGCAGTGTGCCTGTGAATGGCGTGGAGACCGGCGTGTCATGTGACAGAACCCCAGTCCCCTGCTGCTCGGGTCCGTTTGAAACTAAACCCGTCCCACTGGGGAGTCACAGCAGGAGGCCTGGCCCCCCCCACCCCAACACTCCCCTCCCTCTGAAGATGGGGCTCAAAGAGCATTGCGTCAGACACTATTGGAGTCGGAGTGTGACTGCATCATACCGCCCCCCCCACCCCACACACACACACACACACACACACACACACACACACACACCACACACACACACACACACACACACACACAACACACACACACTCTCTCTTCCCCGACGGCACAGCAGATGGTATTCGCTGTTATTGTTCTTAAGGGACAGTGTGCATAGAATGTGTGTGTGTGTGTGTGTGTGTGTGTGTGTGTGTGTGTGTGGTGTGTGTGTGTGTGTGTGTGTGTGTGTGTGTGTGTGTGTGTGTGTGTGTGTGTGTGTGTGTGTGTGTGTCTCTGAAGAAACCCAATGGTCCTCATATTAATTGTTGTGGTGCCGGCTGCCGTTGGAAGAGAGCAATGTCTCAGAGGACCCCACAGCCCCCACCTCAGTGCCAGATGGGAGACTCACACACACACACACACACACACACACATACAGACAGACAGACAGACAGACAGACAGACAGACAGACAGACAGACAGACACGTATACAGAGACAGACAAGCACGCACACATACACACACAGACAGACAGACAGACAGACAGACAGACAGACAGACAGACAGACAGACAGACAGACAGACACGAATAAAGAGACAGACAAGCACGCACACATACACACACAGACAGACAGACAGACAGACAGACAGACAGACAGACAGACAGACAGACAGACAGACAGACAGACAGACAGACAGACAGACAGACACGCATATGCACAGAGACAGACGGAGACAGCCTATTGGGATGATGTCACAATTTGACAAGCGATGTCGCCTCCTTTGGTTCATAGTTCTGAACCGAATGGTGGTTGATGGAAGATGGGTGGGGCAACTTCTTCTCGGCAGCTGTCTGACATTTAGCTGTATGGCATATGATATCAGGGACCGGGGTACATCACATACGTGCTGGGATCTACAGTTTTAAAGGATTGACACACACCAACTACCGTTATCACTTTGCTATCGCACAGTTATTCCTATCTAGAGCATTGTTGCTCAACCTAAGGTTTGGGATCCCGTTTGTGGTCTACGTTAATTCAAACATTGCTCGCCGATCATTTGTTTGTGCCTTTTTATTAAAAAATGTATAGCTCATCCATGGGCAACTTAAAATGGGTTCATGTGCCAACACATAGTCTTGTATGTAATGACCCAAGTACGACTTGGACAGGACTCAAACACAAACCGAACAGAATAAAAAATTAGATTAACCGGATGCATCAATGTAACGAAAAAGAAGACAAGCTATGAACATCCTTCGGCTAACTGCTTTATTATTTATCTATTCCCTGCGTCTCCCACAGTGTCCCCTGCTACTAAATTAAGCTCAGAGTCATAATGATGATGGGATTTATTTCTCATTGTGTATTTGTGTGGCGTTGTGAGTCGTTTGTGTAGATGCGGTGACATATGGCAAAAGATGATGCTAAATCTGTTCAGAAATGTGTCCTTGTCATTATAAACCTAATTAATGCCCCTATGAATGTGCTATATGTTTATTTGTTTTTGCCTTTATTGGCATGTTCTATAATTCACAGAACATGCAATTCATTTGTTTTGACTTTGTTTAATTGTCCAGTGAAATAAATGAAGGCCACAACGTTAGGGTGAAGTGATCGTACATTAGGGTATGTATGGGAACGAGCTGAGAGTCTGCATCCGCCCTGTTTGCTCTGTGATATAATGCACTTACCTTTCCCAGAGTGCATTATGTGCATTATAGAGGAAATGGATACACAGCTATAATCTGCATCGGAGAATTAAGGCCAATGAATACTTACATTTAGATGAAGTATGGAATAAAGCATTCGATAAAAAAAGGCTTTGGACAGCACTTTTTTAGAACTCGCTATATCAGTTACGATGAATATCTATTACTTAGTTTTAGATGCATTATTTTCAGTGTGTGATGTCATAAAATGTCAAAATCTGGAAAACTGTTTTGGTAGTGGATCCTAATACAAGGCAGAGAAAAGTTTGGATGGCACAGGCCAGATCACAGAGCGCCTTTTAACAGCTGGGATCTGCCATTTTGTCATTGTTCTCAATGGGAAGCAAGAGAATTTTATTCACTGCTTTTGCGTTGCTGAGTGTTGAGTGCTCACTGATTTCTGCTGTGAGCAACTCACATTTTTGGTGGAGCACACTTGACGCCTTGAGAAAAAGGCGCAAAACTCCATTCTAGGTTTAGGTGTAGATCTCTGGTTGCTTTGCAACCAGACATTGGCACAGCATGCCTTTTTTATAGGCTTGAAACTAAAAGGCAGTGCAGCTCCTCTCACGTTGTACAGCCTGCAAACGTTTTGTGTGATCTGCACCTAACATCACAGCTTCTGTGTGTTTTTTCTTTATGAAAAGCTAGCACATTGTTTGAGTCACACGTTTTAGGGGGAGCACCCCCAACGCCCACTGTTGAAACCTGAAAGAAAGGCGCCCATCTCCATTCTAGGTTTAGGCGTAGATCTGTGGTTACTTTGCAACATTCAAATGGCGCAGCGTGCTTATCTGATTGTACAGGCTCAAACTAAAAGGCAGTGCAGTCACCTCTCCCATTTTACAGCCTGCAAACGTTTTGTGATCTGCACCTAACAATATAGCTTCAGTATATGAAAAGCTAGCTGTTGTTTGAGATGCAGGTTCTGAATGCCTGGCAGGGAGAAGGTGGAGTAAGACTGAAGCCACATACATTCAATTATGTCATCAAACACTTTGTTATGTCATAGCATACTAATTTGGCATAAGGTTCTAAATACATGGCAGCCTGAAGCCCCGATGTTCTGTTTGTGAACAATTGTGGTGTAGGCATGTCTTATTTGTCTTCTTTGTCCTAGTTCCAGTTCTCTGCCGTAGATGAATGGTTTGTGAGTAGGAGAAGTATTCTTGCCTTGAGTGTAGGTGTAGGTCGTCATGTTATGTTAAATAAGTCAAACATAGGCTACTGCCGATGAAAAGAAAGAACACACAATATATTTTTATGTCATACTTCAAATCAGACGTTTGTGACACTCACACTCACACACACACAAAGAATATTCAGATGTCTAACTGGTATGTGCTTGACATCCCAAACAAAGAAGTTATGGGGTGAGAAGAGTGGGAGACAAACAGAAGGAGGGATAACCCATTGAAAGAAAGAGAACAAAAGGACGAGGAGGGAGGAGAATGGGGGTGAAGATCCATTTATATTATGTGATTACAGAGGGGAAGGCGACCAGTGACAGGAGATTGGGGAGCGGTGGTGGGGTTGGATTGTGATATAAGTGAGTCCATCTCGGCTCCAGACTCCCTAATTGACCCTCGTTAGGAACCTACACACCCTCTTCCCAGACTCTCAAAGAACAGCTAATTGCTGGAGCTGATTGGACCCTGATAGAATACTGCTGTCAGTGAAGGTCGTTAGGTCGGATTCATCTTCCACAGGAGGGACGGATGGGGTTGTGGATAAAGCCACTGTTCTTATTCTGCGAGGAGACAAGTCTAACTAGCTGGCCAGTTTCTACCAGCTCCTTGTCAAATGAAAAATTCCAGACTGCAGCAGATGCTTTGTGTGTCCTGTCCTGTCTGTCTTGTCTGTCTGTCTGTCTGTCTGTCTGTCCTTCTGTCTGTCTGTCTGTCTGTCTGTCTGTCTGTCTGTCTGTCTGTCTGTCTGGCTGTCTGTCTGTCTGTCTGTCTGTCTGTCTGTCTGTCTGTCTGTCTGTCTGTCTGTCTGTCTGTCTGTCTGTCTGTCTGTCTGTCTGTCTGTCTGTCTGTCTGTCCTGTCTGTCTGTCTGTCGGTCTGGCCTGTCCTGTCCTTGTCTGTCTGTCTGTCTGTCTGTCTGTCTGTCTGTCTGTCCCCTGTCTGGCTGTCTGTCTGTCCTGTCTGTCCTGTCTGTCTGTCTGTCTGTCCTGTCGTGCTGTCTGTCTGCTGTCTGTCTGTCGGTCGTCTGTCTCGTCTGTCTGTCTGTCCTGTCGGTTCTGTCTGTCCTGTCTGTCTGTCTGTCTGTCTGTCTGGTCTGTCTGTCTGTCTGTCCTGTCTGTTCTGTCTGTCTGGTCCCTGTCTGTCTGTCTGTCTGTTCCTGTCGTCGGTCTGGCTGTCCGGTCTGTCCTGTCTGTCTGTTCTGTCTGTCTGTGTCTGTCTGTCTGTCTGTCGTCTGTCTGTCTGTCTGTCTGTCTGTCTGTCTGGCCTGTCTGTCTGTCTGTCTGTCTGTCCTGTCTGGTCTGTCTGTCTGTCCTGTCTGTCTGTCTGTCTGTCTGTCTGTCTGTCCTGTCTGGTCCTGTCTGTCTGTTCTGTCTGTCTGGCTGTCCTGTCGGCTGTCTGTCTGTCCTGTTCTGTCTGTCTGCTGTCTGTCTGTCTGTCCGGCTGTTCCTGTCTGTCTGTCTGTCGTCTGTCTGTCTGTCTGTCTGTCTGTCTGTCTGTCTTCTGTCTGTCTGTCTGTCTGTCTGTCTGTCTGTGCTGTCTGTCTGTCCTGTCTGTCTGTCTGTCTGTCTTTCTGTCTGGTCTGTCTGTCTGTCTGTCCTGTCTGTAATGTCTTTCTGTTCTGTCTGTCTGTTCTTGGCTGTCCTTGTCTGTCGTCTGTCTGTCTGTCTGTCCTGTCTTCTGTCCTGTCTGTCTGTCTGTCTGTCCTGTCGTGTCTGTCTGTCTGTTCTGTCTGTCTGTCGTCTGGTCTGTGTGTGGGAAGGTGAGGGTCTATGTAAAGGTGTCGAGGGTTTTGTGTGTGGGAGAGTCCGGAGTGTGTGTGTGTGGTGTGTG
The DNA here is from genome assembly GCF_026213295.1 of Gadus chalcogrammus. NCBI lineage: Eukaryota > Metazoa > Chordata > Actinopteri > Gadiformes > Gadidae > Gadus > Gadus chalcogrammus. Next base: position 481,816 of record NC_079421.1, read on the forward strand.
TGTTGTGTGTGTGTGTGTGTGTGGTTGTGTTGTGGTGTGGTGTGTGTGTGTGTGTTGTGTTGTGTGTGGTGTGTGTGTGTGTGTCCATGGGCATGTTCTTGTGTTGCCTCAGGTGCTTGGATCAATATTTGGAAGAAAGAACGTCCTTCATCGCGAATGGTTGAGCCCAGACTTTAATCTAAAAATCCCCGCCAACTCTCCGTGGCTCCCAGTGTAGATTCCGAACAGCATCTTATCTCAAACAATACCTGGATCTCCCCCACTGACCACATAACCCGCCCTTTGTTCTCATAAAGCATTTGTGTGTGTGTGTGTGGTGTGTGTGTGTGTGTGTGTGTGTGTGGTGTGTGTGTGTGTGTGTGTGTGTGTGTGTGTGTGTGTGTGTGTGTGTGTGTGTGTGTGTGTGTGTGTGTTTGAACCCATGTTCTGTGCGTTTTCCTATAAGTCCGACACGTTGTCATGAATCCCGAGTGAGAGGTTCACGGGGCATTCCTAGCACTGAGCGAGCACAGTCAACATCTGGATGAGTTCATCAGATCATGGTCCTGGGGACTCCTACTCACAGTCCGTATTTACACCAGGAGAGTTTGATGCATAATGCGCTTGTTATTGTTAGTCTTACAAAAAGGCGGATAGATCGAGGCTTGTGGTCCATTAGTGCGACCCGTGTTCTCACTATGGAATGAGCGCCCCATTCTGGGAGCGTTGGGGGTACAAACTCGAAATGGGTAGGGTAGGGGAAGACTGTGTTGTGGTTGGCCTATTGACCGTGACGGCACAGTGAACCGAAAACTCACATAATTTCACACACACGCACACGCACCCACACACACGCACACACACATGCACACATATTCTGTCACACATACAGCATGAACACATCAATATGGTATAAACAGCGAAAGGACCAGTCTTCCAAGCAACAAGTCTCGGTTCCGCCTTGTGGAGCCACACATACACACAAAGTCCATTTGTAGTTTGCTGTACGCCAAGGCCGGCCGGGGGAAAGAAACCAGTGTAAGATGGATTTAGTTCTAAGAAGGAGAGGCGCGGAACATCAATGATGGCCGCTGTCTTCAGGTGTCTTGTTTGAAGTGATTTTTAGGATTTAGCGAGTTAAAAAAAGAAGAGAAAGTACTCGGGTTCCTGTCTTGCTGTCAGCCTACAGACTAGAAGGGCTTTCTCTCTCTCTCTCTCTCTCCTCGCCCTGTCTCGTTCTCTCTCTGGGTGCTCAGAGAGCAGATTTCAGCAACACAGCCAGTACTTTTCTGATGAGGCTGAACGTTGAGAAAGGGGAAATGTTAGTTATAGACATGGCTGCTGTTGGTCCGGTGGAAGTGAAGACCAAACCATTTGTGCTCCACCTGTTTCGCTCATCCCCACAATGACAGTGAATCATTCGGAAATAATCAGTAGTGCTGGTCAAATACTTTTTTTTCTGGTTTGGAGACGACCTCAACGTTTAACTTTCAACCATAATTAACTTCATGTCCCATTACCAGCATACAAAACATGCAACAGGCAAAGCTGACAATGTTTTGATTAAGCACAATCCAATCAAAAGGATCTAATACCATTCCTCACATGTTTCGGACTATTTAGCTATTTTACTTGTATGAACCGAACTGCACGAAGCTTCAGAGATGCACCCTAAAAGCCTTTCCACATTGTCTTCAGTTCAGAACATTGTCTTTTTTTGGCAGATCAACACTGAGCATAAACAATCTTCCGGGAGAGAGTTGTAGCTCTTTTCCCAGGGTGCACCTCACTTAGCCGACATGAATAGTTGATGTGCATAAGAACAACAATAGTTACTTAGGTCCTCATTGAATATTTAGTACACAAGCGGTTGTTGCTCTGCCCAAAGGCACATTGTACAGCGACCACCTAAGAGTTTTGTGCAATTAAATACCGCAGGGGTGGAAATGACAACCAAATGTAACTTAAATCAAAGAAAAAATATATCTATGAATATATTTATAGGTGTGTTGAACTTAAAAGTAGAAGGAATCGAAGGGCAGCGAACCGTCGCTCAGCGAGCGTGAGGTGATCCAGCAGATTGCATTATGGCCACATTAGAGATGCCCGCCCCGGTACTCTCCTACCTCCCCCTCTGTACACGCCAGAGTACTTGACACAGCTGCCTGTGTTTGCTCTGGAGCCCTCTGTTCACTCCCCCCCCTCTCTATAAATGTGGTCTGGATCAACAGCATATTAATTGATGCTAATATCAGGAATCTGCTCTGAGGCGTCGAGTTCCACATCCCCTCCATAGCATTCAAATCCTATCTCTCTCTGTCGCTCTCTCTCTCTCTCTCTCTCTCTCTCTCTCTCTCTCTCCCTCCCCATCTCTCTCTCTGTCGCTCTCTCTCTCTCTCTCTCTCCTCTCTCTCTCTCTCTCTCTCTCTCCCTCCCCATCTCTCTCTCTCTCTCTCTCTCCCTCTCTCCTCTCTCTCTCTCCTCTCTCTCTCTCTCTCTCTCTCTCCCCTCTCTCTCTCCCTCTCTCTCTCTCTCCTCCTCCTCCCCCCCTCTCTCTCCTCTCTCTCCCTCCCCCTCCCTCTCTCTCCCCTCTCTCTCTCTCTCTCTCTCCTCTCTCTCTCTCTCTCCTCTGCCTCCCTCTCTCTACCTCTCTCACGCTCCCCATCTCTCTCTCTCTCTCTCTGACCCTAGCTGGCTGTTACGATGCCCCTCCAGACACAAGGCCGCAGGCTGGTGGTGTTGAGAACCGGTTTATTGTAGAAGTTGAGGGACACTGTTAAACGAGGTGTTGAACCTTGCTGCCACCGAGGAAACCTCCTGAGTGTCTGTGTGGTGATGGCTGGTTGCGTATTGATTACTCAATGTGCAACTGGTGTGCAGCCCCGCCCGGTCCCACGGCCTTTGTCAATACCAACATTGCAGACAGACTTGTGTTCTTGGGGAGAACGTACTTTATCGTCGTGCCGGGGAAGAATGTACTTGCAAGGTTGTGAGCGAGCAGAGCGCTGCTGATAGTGTGAGCCGATGCGGTCTAGCTTGTATTGGGCCCAGCCTGCAGTCCCCCAAACAGAAACCAGGTTTTATCAAAGAAAACAACTGAAAATCAGCTGAATGCTCCCCAGCGTACAGTTTTCTTTTTTAATTAAAAAAAACATGTTTTTTTTATACTGCTTCTGAAGTTTATTTTTAACATTTGTTACACAGTGGTTGGCCTGCGTTGCGGCTGGCTAGCTAGCTTGTTCCGCAGGCGCTTATGGAGCTGCTCGACTCATTGACTTATTTTCGATTCGCCATAAATTTCCGTAAAACTGCTAATATTAACCGACAGTTGATTCTGTGCCTAAAAAAAATCATCAGTAGTGAATTTGGTGATGAAATGGCCTACAAAAACTGTTAAAACATTCTGTTGTTTTCTCTGTCAAGAAAACTTCCAGGAATGTTAACAGTTCTTCGTGAAATGCTAACTTGGGTTCTTGTGACCTGGTTGAAAAGATGACGTTACACAAGTACAAAAGAACAAAGTACAGACAAGAATGCAGATTGAGAAAGGCATCGGGAGTCCATTCAGTCTAACTCGGGCCATTATCGTCACACGCCCACACCACACTCATCCTGTTCCTCTCTTTGTCCCATGCTCTATCCATCTATCCATCGATCTACATCAGTCCGTCCTATTATCTACCCTCCATCTCTCTATATCCATCTGTCCTCCACCCGCCCGGCAGCCCTCTGGCCTGATTTCCCCTGCAGCAGCAGCCACAGCAGCAGCCATGCTAGTGGGTTAGCGTGGCTTTCCTCCTCGTCTATCTAATCTGAGTTATCTTTTGGATAATGTGTCTGCCTCTCACAGCTCTTAAGCATGACTGTGTCCAGCTAATGGACACCTGCCTGACCTGATGTTCCCGAGAGCGTCTATTAGCGGGGAGAACCACGGGTCTCTGCAGCGCAGTGATGTCAGCCGTAAACATGTGTTGTGCTCACAGTGTAGTAAATGTGTCAGTTGTGTGCGTGTGAGTGTGTGCGTGTGTTTGTGTAGAATGGTGTGCAGAGAGATGAAAATGAATCACACCTGTCCATTCCTCTTTGCTTTTTCAGGTGAACAGCCTTTATTTATAGAGAGAGAGAGAGAACACACACAAGCAAATGGTCAGATGAACACACGCACACCAAGCATTTAGGCGTACAGCCACACAAGATAATGAACACGCATGCATTAACACGCAGACGAAAAAAAAATTCACACATAAATCTAACGTGTGCACACACCCACGCACCCAGCAAAATAGACACAGTCCACATGCACACACATGTTCGTTAGTGCCCACACATGACCACTAACACATTTTAATTGAAGCAAACAGCGGAAGATAGCAGGGAGCGATAAACGTCATAACTCAAACTGCAGACCTAAGCAGCAGCGCATGAATACCAAATGCAACCCTAATTGATTACCTCATTTACGCGAAAACCACTATTTTTTAATTATGGTTATTTATCGGCTAAATGTTTACCCAGCTCCACTGATTCATGGGCAGCGCATTGAGCCAAGGGTCAAACTCCATGCACTGACAAGCAGGGAAATGATCAGGATAAAGTACCACTACCCCTTTTATCGCATTAGCATCAATCGCTTTCCTCTGCTGCCATCTATATGGGTGTAAGGCAGTCCGTTTTCCTCCGGTTTTAGTTCTCCCGCTGTCTCGGGTTCTCTTTTGTGTCTACATCTCGTCCTCGGTTTCTCTTATTGCTTCATCTCCATTCCTCTCGCCCATCTGTCCTTCGCCATTTATTTTTTCCCTCTGATTCTTTACCTTTAGCCTTTAATTCTGTCTCTCGCCATTTCACCCTCTCTTTCTATCTCCCCCTCCCGTTTTTCTGCATGTGTCTTCCTCCGTCTAATCTGTCTTTGCCTACCTGTCTCACACATCTCATCCTCAGTCTCTGTCTCCGAGGGCCAGCTTCTCTCTACCGCTTTATTTATTCATCTCTCCCTCTCTCCCCTGGCATGCAAAACCCATATTATAATAATGCCCTATAGTAGTCATTCACTGTTGTTCTGTAAATGCATAATTCTTGTTTTCTGCCCGCGACATGTGGGGCAGGGCAGTGTGACAGTAGAGCGGTAAATGGGACAGAGATTCCCTCAGATTGACAGGCTCCCCTGTCAATCTGCCAGGCCTCGCCGGGGCTCCGCGTATAATCAGATGGATTTCTTATTTAGAGGGAAGGAGAGGGCTGACATCTGGCCAGGAGAGATCTGTGGACAGACCATCATATCCTGCCTGCACGGCCCGCTGTAAACACTTTGGCAGAAAGACCTGGAGAATCCGTGACCCCCCCCCAAGCCTTTGTCTAAAAACCAGCTCCCAGGGTTCAGGCTTAGCTGTCACTTTCGATTTAGCTACCTGTGCATCTCCGTCTCCCTGCGATCCCTCTGCCTGGACATCAGGCCGTCTGTCCGTCTCTATCTGCGTCTGTCTGTCCCTCTGCCTAGCCGGGTTTGTTGTCTGTCTGTCTTCCTCTCGGTCGGTCCGTCTGCTTGCCCGTTGGTCTGCTTCTTTGTCCGTCTTCTTCCCCCTGTCTCTCTGTCTCTCAGGCTGAAGTCTACTTACGGTTTGTCTTTCTGTCTGTCCTGAGCTTGTGTGTCTCCTCTGTCTGTATGGCTGCAAGTCGATACTGAACAGCGGAGTGTGTGACTGTGTTTTCCTCCTGTCTCGATGACACCTTATCTTTCTATCCCTCCCTCTCTCTCTTCCTCCCTCTCTGTCTTTGTGTGTGTGGCAATGCTAGCAGCCTTGACGTCGCCAGCTCCTTGCTCTTCTGTCGTACATCATCATTGTTCCCTTACCAAGGAGAGCTCTGCAATTCTCTCCGAGAGAGAGAGAGAGAGAGAGAGAGAGAGAGAGAGAGAGAGAGAGAGAGAGAGAGATTTATATTATGGAACATTCCCGCATAGTTTTCTTCATACGTTTTTCGCTGCTTACCAGATATATATGGAGATCTCCAAATTGTCCTGTTACTTAGTGGGGCCAGTCTCTTGTCTCTGTGGTGAGAAACTCTGTAGGACTAAAGGTCACACAATGTTTTTTCTTGAGTTATGTTGAGACTTTTATCTAACCTCGCTCCAGCCAACCTTCACATTAAATAGCAGTTTTCATGCAGAGCTCTTGAGGAGGGTTACTTCCTTACTCTGTGCAGGCCTCTTTGTGGATGCCTTTGGTTGTCTGCTTGCTACTCATACACTGTGTGTGGAGCGACAGCCATGTATCGCATGGTATGTCTAGCCGAGTCTCTTGGTCAGGGTCTCGGTTCGGTTATCACGCCGCCACTCAGCCAAGCTGCTATTGATCAAAAAGATCTCCCTGTGAAATCTACAAGAGTG
>NC_079421.1:488276-493276 GCF_026213295.1 Gadus chalcogrammus
TGTCTGCAAAACAAAGTTTGAAATGAAGAAACGAGGGCTTCTGCACAACAGTATTTTGTCAGTGTCACTTTAATAATTCAGAGAGAATTTAACATTACTTGTTTGTTTTTTTTGTGCTCACTTTGAGGTTGAGATTTTTTCCTGGCATCGTCAGTAGGAGGCTTGCTTTTTTGATGTTTTATAAATCGTCATATATCCATTTGATAGTAATCCAGAAATGCAGACAACCGTTGACAGATAGAACCCGGCTGACGCAAGAGACGGTGTGATTGGTCACATATACTTTGTCAGATACCGTAAATAATAATAATCCAGCTCAATGTTGAATGAACTACTGGTAAAAACTACTGGATCTCTTTACTGTAGCACCTTTTAAAGTTATGTTTACACTATTAAAAGGCACTTAGAGACTAGTTAGAGGTGCATAAGCACTATTTTAACAATGTAGGGGGTGCTTAAACACAGTTAACATGCATTTAGCTAATTACTTTTTTTATCATATTTTATCATAAGATGGGACATTTGTACATAGATAAAATATGATAAAAAAAAGTAATGGCACCCTGTATACTAACAAGAGCACCGAAACACAAAGAGGTGAACAAAAGCCAGCCCATCCTACATGCAAAATTTATTTTGATAGCCAGCTATTAGCTCAACCACGGCTAGCTATGGCTGCAGTAAAAAGATACATGAACTAAGCTTGTGTTCGAGGAAAAACCCTAGCAATGGTTTGGAAGGCAAAAATTTATCATTTTTCAAATCAAAATGATTCTGTTTCCACTTTGCCCCTACAATAGTCCCCACATGATGTAGTCATGTGATCGACTGTGACAGTTGTTTTCCTCTGGGCTTCGCCTCTGCCCTGCTTCCTCTGCCCTAACCTGAGCTCGCTTAGTTGTTTGTTTGTTTGCTAATTAGAGACTTATTTCTGACACCTGTGCCAACTTTTTTTTCCCTCTGTGGAGTTTGCCAAATGTACAGCTCTCTGCACACAATCGCACACAGCTGCACACGGACAGATAAGCAGCCCACAGATACACAAATACATCAACACAAACACACATATAGCCAATGCACAATACATGTTTTGTGAACGCTCACACACCCACGCACACTTTCCATTCCAACTCCTTATTCTCAACCCCTCCCTAGCACACACACACACACACACACACACACACACACACACACACACACACACACACACACACACACACACACACACACACACACACACACCTACCCCCATGTGTGCAATTATCTCTTCCTTAATATTTACCTCCCATTGCACGCAAGCTCTTTGTGACGGGTTGCAGGTAAACACAACACACTCTCACACACATGTGTGCGTACAATCAGTCACGCAGTGTGCCTGTGAATGGCGTGGAGACCGGCGTGTCATGTGACAGAACCCCAGTCCCCTGCTGCTTGGTCCGTTTGAAACTAAACCCGTCCCACTGTGGAGTCACAGCAGGAGGCCTGGCCCCCCCCACCCCAACACTCCCCCTCCCTCTGAAGATGGGGCTCAAAAGAGCATTGCGTCAGACACTATTGGAGTCGGAGTGTGACTGCATCATACCGCCCCCCCCACCCCACACACACACACACACACACACACACACACACACACACACACACACACACACACACACACACACACACACACACACACACCTCTCTCTTCCCCGACGGCACAGCAGATGTATTCGCTGTTATTTGTTCTTAAGGGACAGTGTGCATAGAAATGTGTGTGTGTGTGTGTGTGTGTGTGTGTGTGTGTGTGTGTGTGTGTGTGTGTGTGTGTGTGTGTGTGTGTGTGTGTGTGTGTGTGTGTGTGTGTGTGTGTGTGTGTGTGTGTCTCTGAAGAAACCCAATGGTCCTCATATTAATTGTTGTGGTGCCGGCTGCCGTTGGAAGAGAGCAATGTCTCAGAGGACCCCACAGCCCCCACCTCAGTGCCAGATGGGAGACTCACACACACACACACACACATACACACATACAGACAGACAGACAGACAGACAGACAGACAGACAGACAGACAGACAGACACGTATACAGAGACAGACAAGCACGCACACATACACACACAGACAGACAGACAGACAGACAGACAGACAGACAGACAGACAGACAGACAGACAGACAGACAGACACGTATACAGAGACAGACAAGCACGCACACATACACACACAGACAGACAGACAGACAGACAGACAGACAGACAGACAGACAGACAGACAGACAGACAGACAGACAGACAGACAGACAGACAGACACGCATATGCACAGAGACAGACGGAGACAGCCTATTGGGATGATGTCACAATTTGACAAGCGATGTCGCCTCCTTTGGTTCATAGTTCTGAACCGAATGGGTGGTTGATGGAAGATGGGTGGGGCAACTTCTTCTCGGCAGCTGTCTGACATTTAGCTGTATGGCATATGATATCAGGGACCGGGGTACATCACATACGTGCTGGGATCTACAGTTTTAAAGGATTGACACACACCAACTACCGTTATCACTTTGCTATCGCACAGTTATTCCTATCTAGAGCATTGTTGCTCAACCTAAGGTTTGAGATCCCGTTTGTGGTCTACGTTAATTCAAACATTGCTCGCCGATCATTTGTTTGTGCCTTTTTATTAAAAAATGTATAGCTCATCCATGGGCAACTTAAAATGGGTTCATGTGCCAACACATAGTCTTGTATGTAATGACCCAAGTACGACTTGGACAGGACTCAAACACAAACCGAACAGAATAAAAAATTAGATTAACCGGATGCATCAATGTAACGAAAAAGAAGACAAGCTATGAACATCCTTCGGCTAACTGCTTTATTATTTATCTATTCCCTGCGTCTCCCACAGTGTCCCCTGCTACTAAATTAAGCTCAGAGTCATAATGATGATGGGATTTATTTCTCATTGTGTATTTGTGTGGCGTTGTGAGTCGTTTGTGTAGATGCGGTGACATATGGCAAAAGATGATGCTAAATCTGTTCAGAAATGTGTCCTTGTCATTATAAACCTAATTAATGCCCCTATGAATGTGCTATATGTTTATTTGTTTTTGCCTTTATTGGCATGTTCTATAATTCACAGAACATGCAATTCATTTGTTTTGACTTTGTTTAATTGTCCAGTGAATAAATGAAGGCCACAACGTTTAGGTGAAGTGATCGTACATTAGGGTATGTATGGGAATGAGCTGAGAGTCTGCATCCGCCCTGTTTGCTCTGTGATATAATGCACTTTACCTTTCCCAGAGTGCATTATGTGCATTATAGAGGAAATGGATACACAGCTATAATCTGCATCGGAGAATTAAGGCCAATGAATACTTACATTTAGATGAAGTATGGAATAAAGCATTCGATAAAAAAAGGCTTTGGACAGCACTTTTTTAGAACTCGCTATATCAGTTACGATGAATATCTATTACTTAGTTTTAGATGCATTATTTTCAGTGTGTGATGTCATAAAAATGTCAAAATCTGGAAAACTGTTTTGGTAGTGGATCCTAATACAAGGCAGAGAAAAGTTTGGATGGCACAGGCCAGATCACAGAGCGCCTTTTAACAGCTGGGATCTGCCATTTTGTCATTGTTCTCAATGGGAAGCAAGAGAATTTTATTCACTGCTTTTGCGTTGCTGAGTGTTGAGTGCTCACTGATTTCTGCTGTGAGCAACTCACATTTTTGGTGGAGCACACTTGACGCCTTGAGAAAAAGGCGCAAAACTCCATTCTAGGTTTAGGTGTAGATCTCTGGTTGCTTTGCAACCAGACATTGGCACAGCATGCCTTTTTTATAGGCTTGAAACTAAAAGGCAGTGCAGCTCCTCTCACGTTGTACAGCCTGCAAACGTTTTGTGTGATCTGCACCTAACATCACAGCTTCTGTGTGTTTTTTCTTTATGAAAAGCTAGCACATTGTTTGAGTCACACGTTTTAGGGGGAGCACCCCCAACGCCCACTGTTGAAACCTGAAAGAAAGGCGCCCATCTCCATTCTAGGTTTAGGCGTAGATCTGTGGTTACTTTGCAACATTCAAATGGCGCAGCGTGCTTATCTGATTGTACAGGCTCAAACTAAAAGGCAGTGCAGTCACCTCTCCCATTTTACAGCCTGCAAACGTTTTGTGATCTGCACCTAACAATATAGCTTCAGTATATGAAAAGCTAGCTGTTGTTTGAGATGCAGGTTCTGAATGCCTGGCAGGGAGAAGGTGGAGTAAGACTGAAGCCACATACATTCAATTATGTCATCAAACACTTTGTTATGTCATAGCATACTAATTTGGCATAAGGTTCTAAATACATGGCAGCCTGAAGCCCCGATGTTCTGTTTGTGAACAATTGTGGTGTAGGCATGTCTTATTTGTCTTCTTTGTCCTAGTTCCAGTTCTCTGCCGTAGATGAATGGTTTGTGAGTAGGAGAAGTATCTTGCCTTGAGTGTAGGTGTAGGTCGTCATGTTATGTTAAATAAGTCAAACATAGGCTACTGCCAATGAAAAGAAAGAACACACAATATATTTTTATGTCATACTTCAAATCAGACGTTTGTGACACCCACACTCACACACACACACAAAGAATATTCAGATGTCTAACTGGTATGTGCTTGACATCCCAAACAAAGAAGTTATGGGGGTGAGAAGAGTGGGAGACAAACAGAAGGAGGGATAACCCATTGAAAGAAAGAGAACAAAAGGACGAGGAGGGAGGAGAATGGGGGTGAAGATCCATTTATATTATGTGATTACAGAGGGGAAGGCGACCAGTGACAGGAGATGGGGAGCGGTGGTGGGGTTGGATTGTGATATAAAGTGAGTCCATCTCGGCTCCAGACTCCCTAATTGACCCTCGTTAGGACCTACACACCCTCTCCCAGACTCTCAAAGAACAGCTAATTGCTGGAGCTGATTGGACCCTGATAGAATTACTGCTGTCAGTGAAGGTCGTTAGGTCGGATTCATCTTCCACAGG
>NC_079421.1:498276-518276 GCF_026213295.1 Gadus chalcogrammus
GTTATCTTTTGGATAATGTGTCTGCCTCTCACAGCTCTTAAGCATGACTGTGTCCAGCTAATGGACACCTGCCTGACCTGATGTTCCCGAGAGCGTCTATTAGCGGGGAGAACCACGGGTCTCTGCAGCGCAGTGATGTCAGCCGTAAACATGTGTTGTGCTCACAGGAGTGTAGTAAATGTGTCAGTTGTGTGCGTGTGAGTGTGTGCGTGTGTTTGTGTAGAATGGTGTGCAGAGAGATGAAAATGAATCACACCTGTCCATTCCTCTTTGCTTTTTCAGGTGAACAGCCTTTATTTATAGAGAGAGAGAGAGAACACACACAAGCAAATGGTCAGATGAACACACGCACACCAAGCATTTAGGCGTACAGCCACACAAGATAATGAACACGCATGCATTAACACGCAGACGAAAAAAAATTCACACATAAATCTAACGTGTGCACACACCCACGCACCCAGCAAAATAGACACAGTCCACATGCACACACATGTTCGTTAGTGCCCACACATGACCACTAACACATTTTAATTGAAGCAAACAGCGGAAGATAGCAGGGAGCGATAAACGTCATAACTCAAACTGCAGACCTAAGCAGCAGCGCATGAATACCAAATGCAACCCTAATTGATTACCTCATTTACGCGAAAACCACTATTTTTTTAATTATGGTTATTTATCGGCTAAATGTTTACCCAGCTCCACTGATTCATGGGCAGCGCATTGAGCCAAGGGTCAAACTCCATGCACTGACAAGCAGGGAAATGATCAGGATAAAGTACCACTACCCCTTTTATCGCATTAGCATCAATCGCTTTCCTCTGCTGCCATCTATATGGGTGTAAGGCAGTCCGTTTTCCTCCGGTTTTAGTTCTCCCGCTGTCTCGGGTTCTCTTTTGTGTCTACATCTCGTCCTCGGTTTCTCTTATTGCTTCATCTCCATTCCTCTCGCCCATCTGTCCTTCGCCATTTATTTTTTCCCTCTGATTCTTTACCTTTAGCCTTTAATTCTGTCTCTCGCCATTTCACCCTCTCTTTCTATCTCCCCCTCCCGTTTTTCTTGCATGTGTCTTCCTCCGTCTAATCTGTCTTTGCCTACCTGTCTCACACATCTCATCCTCAGTCTCTGTCTCCGAGGGCCAGCTTCTCTCTACCGCTTTATTTATTCATCTCTCCCTCTCTCTCCCCTGGCATGCAAAACCCATATTATAATAATGCCCTATAGTAGTCATTCACTGTTGTTCTGTAAATGCATAATTCTTGTTTTCTGCCCGCGACATGTGGGGCAGGGCAGTGTGACAGTAGAGCGGTAAATGGGACAGAGATTCCCTCAGATTGACAGGCTCCCCTGTCAATCTGCCAGGCCTCGCCGGGGCTCCGCGTATAATCAGATGGATTTCTTATTTAGAGGGGAAGGAGAGGGCTGACATCTGGCCAGGAGAGATCTGTGGACAGACCATCATATCCTGCCTGCACGGCCCGCTGTAAACACTTTGGCAGAAAGACCTGGAGAATCCGTGACCCCCCCCCCAAGCCTTTGTCTAAAAACCAGCTCCCAGGGTTCAGGCTTAGCTGTCACTTTCGATTTAGCTACCTGTGCATCTCCGTCTCCCTGCGATCCCTCTGCCTGGACATCAGGCCGTCTGTCCGTCTCTATCTGCGTCTGTCTGTCCCTCTGCCTAGCCGGGTTTGTTGTCTGTCTGTCTTCCTCTCGGTCGGTCCGTCTGCTTGCCCGTTGGTCTGCTTCTTTGTCCGTCTTCTTCCCCCTGTCTCTCTGTCTCTCAGGCTGAAGTCTACTTACGGTTTGTCTTTCTGTCTGTCCTGAGCTTGTGTGTCTCCTCTGTCTGTATGGCTGCAAGTCGATACTTGAACAGCGGAGTGTGTGACTGTGTTTTCCTCCTGTCTCGATGACACCTTATCTTTCTATCCCTCCCTCTCTCTCTCTTCCTCCCTCTCTGTCTTTGTGTGTGTGGCAATGCTAGCAGCCTTGACGTCGCCAGCTCCTTGCTCTTCTGTCTGTACATCATCATTGTTCCCTTACCAAGGAGAGCTCTGCAATTCTCTCCGAGAGAGAGAGAGAGAGAGAGAGAGAGAGAGAGAGAGAGAGAGAGAGAGAGAGAGAGAGATTTATATTATGGAACATTCCCGCATAGTTTTCTTCATACGTTTTCGCTGCTTACCAGATATATATGGAGATCTCCAAATTGTCCTGTTACTTAGTGGGGCCAGTCTCTTGTCTCTGTGGTGAGAAACTCTGTAGGACTAAAGGTCACACAATGTTTTTCTTGAGTTATGTTGAGCTTTTATCTAACCTCGCTCCAGCCAACCTTCACATTAAATAGCAGTTTTCATGCAGAGCTCTTGAGGAGGGTTACTTCCTTACTCTGTGGCAGGCCTCTTTGTGGATGCCTTTGGTTGTCTGCTTGCTACTCATACACTGTGTGTGGAGCGACAGCCATGTATCGCATGGTATGTCTAGCCGAGTCTCTTGGTCAGGGTCTCGGTTCGGTTATCACGCCGCCACTCAGCCAAGCTGCTATTGATCAAAAAGATCTCCCTGTGAAATCTACAAGAGTAGATATTATTTTCTACTCCTTCGCTAATGTGTTCATGTATATTACTGTCTAGGAAGGCTCTTTTCTATTTTTTAATGCTCAATTCTCCAGGGTGGAGGCAAGGCCTCTTGTGTCCCCACTTGGTTGATATTTGTATGCCTGGATATAACGGAGAAAACTGTGCTTTTGATAAAAACGCAACCTGCATATTTTTGTTATATCAAATCAAACATATTAAAGCATTACTTTTCTAAATCATACCAATGAACAGTTCTCCTAATAATACGGTAACAGAAGCCTCTGTGTATCATGGGTTATTCAGACAAATTGGATAAGTTTCACGGGAGAAGAGTACTTCTGCACATTCTTTCCTGCTCCATGCGCTCAGTGTGGCATTGGATCTGTGGAGCGTTGGATAAAAAGCATCTAATGGACTAATGCACTGCAGCTAAGAGCCGCCTGGCTCTGGCTCGGCAACCGCCTCCCTCCTGTCCTCTCCCCACGTCCTCCTCTCCTCTCCTCCCTCCTGCTTTATCTCTCCTCTCCAAAGGCACCATGCGGTAATAAACAGCTCACGCCATCATCTCTCTTCTGACTGTTTGCGCCAAATAGCGTGGTGGATTTCACTGCCAATTTGACTGCAGACCAACGCCGCGTGACTCAGCGCCCAAAAACTCTCCTCCGCGGCCCCCGTCCCTCCTAAACGGAAAAGCAAATAAACAAGCAAAACTGAAGAAGAGCCAAAAGAAAACACAAATTACAAGAATTCTGGCGCAGCCGAACTATGGAATCAACTCGAATTAGATGGCCAACAGAATTACAAAAAATAAAAATAAAAGTTGGCTTGACCGGGAAAATGCCCGGATTTCAATTGGAATATTGGAGTCCAACACATCTGATGAGAAAGACACTATGCGTCTGTTTTCTAAAACAAAAGCGCCATATTGAATTAGCTGGAGGTCTCTGCCAATGTTACTGGCCCGTATGTTCTCTTCAAAGGAATGTATGATACGGATTCATTTAATCACAGACGCCCTCCGCCAATGAAACACCGCGCTTTGTGGCCACAGGTGACCAACCAGCAACAGGTTGGGCAGGATTCAAATGAGAACAATATTATTCACTACTGTTCCCAGATATAGCTATAGATAATACATCAACGGAAAGTCTGTCAATGAATCACACCTATTGATGATCACCTCACCACGGTAGAACCCTAGGTAGAAAGATGTGCCCATGTCTTACACTCCATTCCAAGACCTGCTTCCCTATGTCCTTCTTATCCAGATATGCGGTACTAATGATGGCGTCTCCTTCGCCTTCCATATCAACATTCAGCGCAGTCAGCTTAGAATGGCACCCTTTTTTGTGTTACGGTCTAATCAAAGTAATTTTATCTTTGGTTGATGAGACATTGTAAACCTCATCCAGAGTGAAGGGCTCATGGGTTTTTCTCTCTCTCCAGTTTCACCATTTGAATTTTGATCGTTGGACCTGTATTGAGGTCCCCAGAGACTAGAGAGCGAAGACCATCTTTGGGAATCAGTTCCCCTTCAGGGTTTGGTGAGGTAGGGTGAAATTATTGGTGAATTTACCTGACTGTTGTTTTGACTGCAACTATTTTAAAGGCACAAAATTTGCATAGACAAGGAAATTATCCCCCCCAAAAACATATCTATCCATGTTAAGTGTTACCTTTATCATATAAATTTCAGTGATCGGAGGAATATTGTTCATTGATTCTGTTAGCGTATTATACTCAACAACAGGAGGAATGGAATGAAGCCCTAGCTAATTAAGGCAATGCTAATAGCCGCGACCAGAATGGACTCGCCAATTTTCTAATGGTTTTTCGTGGTGCATCCGATAAGCAGCCACTAGTCTTTGGCCGCACAATGTAAAGTGTCCAGATCGCTATCAGCATGCTAATGGAGTCTCTAGTGGAAGCAACACTTTAAATGTGATTATTTTCCATATGAAACATCCGGATCTAATGTCGTTATAAATTATTTTGATGAGAAATCCAGGATGTTTCCACTCTAAGTTCCTGTTAGATATATGGTTTAACTCCTATTAAACATTATTGTAGTCAATAAAAAAATGAGTATTCTGCCACTAGAATAATCTACAATAATCAAAATCAAAGAGTCGAGATAAATTTGGCACACATTTTGGCTGATAACCATGTTCGGCGTCTGAACCTTCTTAAGACATATCCGGCTTGACTTTATCAGGAAACACGGTAAGAGTTGCCAACCGACAATCTATCCTGCCGCTTCTAAAAAAGAGTCACAATAACAGGACGTGCATTTGTTCAAACAACTGTTGACCAAACACATTTGTTGAGTGGCGATTTGTGTGTGAATTAGCCATTTAACAAACAACAAACAATTGCATGTAGCGCCCTGAGGAGCTAACAAAGGTTCCCTGAGCTCTCCTCCTGCGCACTGTGGCTAGACAGTACCCAGGGCCGGGGGGGGTGGGGGCTGGAGCTCTGCTGAAGAACAGATCAGTTTGACGTGGGCTGCTTAGCATATCAGAGCAGAGCAAAAGCCTAATTAGATCTAAATTAACGTCAATTTCTTGACTCAACATTATGAATTGAGGATGAGGGACTAATTAATGCGCACGGAGGTTAATGGGTTTGGGGTGTGTTTGTACGTGTCTTCATATACAATGATGGCTCTTTTTTTCTCTCTAATCACCTCAAATACAAAATGCCAGTCCTATTTTCAGAAATATTTTTTCATGTGAAAACGTATGTAGTTTAAATAGTAGAGCTGGGATACCTATGCAAGACAATTAAAGGTAGGGTAGACAGTTTATTGGAAGTATTTTTTTTTTTTTTTCAAATCCCTCAAAATTCTCTCCTCATTCCTACAGCAATCCAATCAAATGCTTCGAACTTAAAAAATAAATAAAAATCGAGCACATGGGTAGGTTATACCTTTTGCTAAAGCTAGTGAGCTAGTCACATTTTTAAGGGGAGTGGCTTTGGCATGAGGGGAGGGGCTGGGTCTTCGGTTGGATACTTTCAAAGGCTAGCTTTCTCGAGTAATAATAATTACATTGTGTTCTAATTGCAAAAGTGTAAGCGTTTAGTGTACCATGATTATCGGATTTTAATGTCATGTAGCTACCTAGCTTCACAACATTAATAATGGTAAATTATCTTGGCATTAAAAAAACTTGTAGCAAATTAGTCACTTTGATGTTAAGGGCTGTTGAAGGACTATGCTAATTCACATTAGAAAAATATTAACAACTCAAACAAGAAACATTGCATTAGGTCACTTAAGTTTCAGGTCTTCTCCTGTGAAAGACAGTTTAACCTACAGTTGACCGTCCTGAATTTAAAAAATAAGCATAATAATCGAAGGTTCTGCGCTGTTGCCGAGGGAAGGACACACCAGTCTAGCAAGGGTTGTCATTCTCACTGACAAATCTGCTGATGCAAGTCAGGGGATATAGATAAAAGTTAAAACATAATGTATCAGGTTGAAGTATTGCGCAAGGGGTAATTAGCTGAAAGAACTCTTCCCAAACGTCCGCCTGGGATAAACCTCTGTGAATCCATTACAGCCATTACCTCCGTCAGCACAGCTCGCCGCCCCGCTCGCCGCGGTGCTAGCACTGATGGATGCGGTCGCGCCATCCCAAACCTCAATTAAGGAAGTCCTAATGGGGAGATGGTGATGGGAGGGAAACGCAAACACACACACTGTCCTGTCAAAAGGCAACGGGTCATTTGCCTGTAGATGAAAAACGAGAGAGGCGAGACATCACAGATATGGTTGCACGATAGCGTAGGGGTTAGGCTTTCTGCTCATTACTGTAGGTTGCTTTGGATAAAATCCTCTGCTAAATGACGTGATCGTGGATCGCAGTCGTCTCATGTCTCCGTCGCACGCCGCCTGCCATGTGTGTCGCCGCCTAAGTTGACCTTGGGCACCCACAAATAACAATTTCACATCCAATTAGCAAACAGGTTGGCAGCGAGTCTCCTCCCCTGCGTACACAAACAACATCGGATCACCACGCACCGCCACGCAAACCGTCACAGACCTTCGCCGCCGACACAAAGAACAACAGCAAGCACGCAAACCTGACCTTGAAATGAAACAGAAACTAACGATCAATCTCAATCATCAACTGAACCAACCTCGGCCCCGCCCCGCCTCCATCTATCCATCCATGTTTCCATAGTTACGGGGTTTCAGTTGTGGAGTGGAGGCCAGCGTGGGGTGACAGCGTTGATTTGTCGCATGGTCGGGGCAACGTGTGTAAGGTGAGGGAGGAGACGGGGCCCGTCCATGGCGCCCCACGCCGGGGCGGCTGGTGGTAATTAGTCTCAGTGGCGGCGGTGGAGACAGGCCACACATGTTCCTGCTGTCACAGGTGTATTCTGGGAGATGAGGCGCGTTGACAAGCGTGACAGCGCCATCTGGGCTCGCCGTAACGCAGGACGCCGACTCCTCAGTGAGCGAGTTACAGGAAGTGTTCGGGTGTGTGCACGTGCCTGTCGGCTTGGATGGGTGTGTGCCTGAATGTTGATGTGTGTGCGAAAGTGTGTGCAGGTATGCACTTTTGTGTATGCGTCTTGGTGTCTGAGTGTGGGTTCCTGTGTGCTTATATGATGTAAAGGTATGTGCACGTGTGGTTCAGATTCTGTGTGTGTGTGTGTATTTGAGTGTAGCTATCGGTTTAGATGTGTATGCTTCTGTGAGTGAAGACGTTTCTTTTTGTGCATGTCTGCTGTGATAGTGTAGATGTTTGTTTTTGTGCATGCCTTTGTTTGTGATTATATGTGCATGTGTGTTGTGAGTGAGTGAGAGAGATGGAGAGATTTTTGTTTTATCTGGGTGGGTGCTGTAAGTATTGGTGTGAGTGGTCCATTAGTGTGTGCACGAGTGAATCATATAATGTTTGTGTGTGCGTGCATGTCAGTGTGTGTGCTATATAAGGCATGCATGTGCACATGCATGCCTTATATAGCTATATATATAGGCCTTATATTATGCATCCAGGTTTTAGTGTGATATGCAGTGTGTCTATCTGTGTGTGCGTGTGTGTGTGTGTGTGTGTGTGTGTGTGTGTGTGTGTGTGCATGTGAGATGAAACAAAAAGATAAAAAGCTACGCAAGAGAGCAAGCAGGAGAGTGAGAGATAAAGAGAGCGAGAGAGGGGGGTGTGAGATGAGGGAGAGAGAGAAAGGGAGAGGGGGGGGGGGGGGGTCTTGCGTTGACCTCTCTAACATGGCTCCCGGTGGACTAGTGTTGTTGGATACTCCCTGGCTCTCATCGTCTTTAGCTAGCTCATCCCCGGAGCTAGTACCAGATCAAACATGTCATTGATCTCCTGGCCCCATTAACATAACACCCTTCCCCTCGCCCCCTCCCTCACTGCACCCCTATCCTCGTCCCCCCTCCCTTTTTAAACTTTGATTCATAAAATGATGTGGATATATTACACTCAGATGTTAAATGGCATCCAAAGTCATTTAATCCCCACAATGAAACAGATAATTTTGTAAACGTACATTAAGGACCGAAGTCCTCTTTCTGCTTCCAAGTGACATCTCGGTGAATGTAGCACTCCCATTGATGTAGAGAGAGAGAGAGAGAGAGAGAGAGAGAGAGAGAGAGAGAGAGAGAGAGAGAGAGAGAGAGAGAGAGAGAGAGAGAGAGAGAGAGAGAGAGAGAGAGAGAGAGAGAGAGAGAGAGAGAGAGAGAGGGGGGGAGAGAGGGGGGGAGAGGGAGAGAGAGAGAGAGGACTTGAAAGGAAGGCAGAGAGAAAGAAGAAGAGAGAAGGAAGATTGATGAATATAGATAGATGGGAGAGGTTTTAAAGTTAAAGCTTTTATATAACATATATTGAGAATATTTCCGAGTTCCATTTTTCAGTTTTCAGATAAGCAGAATCAGAAGAGATTATTCCCAATTGTAATGCCAGTAAAAGCTAAATGCAATGAACTTGTCCAAACACCAAAATCAAGGCCTTCCCACTAGAGCACAACATAACATGCACTTCTGGCCTTTTGGAGAACAACTGTGTTCATTCATAAATCCCAGTGGTTACCAGGAAATGAGTTATTCAGTGAGGGAGAGGAGACGAAGGGAAGAGAAATTAGAAAGGAGAAGAGCTGAAGGGAACGGACTAGAGGAGAGGACAGTTGAGAGGAGGTGAGAAGAAAAGTGAAGATTGAAGAGGGAAGGGAGGCCGGAGAAGAGGAGACGAGAGAGTCGATGAGGAGCAGAGGAGATGAGAGGAACAGGCGAGGGGAGAGATGAGGAGCAGAGGAGATGAGAGGAACAGGCGAGGGGAGAGACGGGGAGGAGAGGACGGTTGAGCCGAGCAGAGGGGAGAGACGGGGAGGAGAGGACGGTTGAGCCGAGCAGAGGGGAGGAGGTGAGCGATCGCAGAAGGAGATGGGAGGTGGGAGCAGAGAGAGGTTGAGGGAGAACAGAGGAGGGGAAGAGGGGAGTGAAGTAGGGATCAGGGAGGTGGAGGGAGAAGAGGAGATGGGGGCGGAGTAGTGATAAGGGGAGCAGAGAGGAGAGTCGGTAGGGAGGAGGTGGAGGGAGGGAGGGAGCAGAGAGGAGAGTCGGTAGGGAGGAGGTGGAGGGAGGGAGGGAGCTGAGAGGAGAGTCGGTAGGGAGGAGGGGGAGGGAGGGAGGGAGGGAGCTGAGAGGAGGCCAGGAGAGGAACAGAGGGCACTAGATAAGCCCGGAGGTCAGCTCCACTGTTTGAAACAAGACAGTTCATTAACCCCCCCCAGCCAGAATCACCGACTCAGAACCCCCCGCAAAGAAACCATTCAATGCATATGCAGTACACTTGCATGTGTACTTTCATATATTCATGATTATCTGTTTTTGCGAGAGTGAGAGAGGGAAATCTCGAAAATGGTTGTGTGTCTGTGCATGCTCACAATATATCATCTCAGTTGTCTGTTTTTATCTAGTATGAATCAAAGTGACCAGTATTTAAGTGTGTTTGCAAATGGATGTATATATACATATGTTCATGATTCATGATTACATGTGTTTTACAAGGTTAGTGTGTTTCCGTTTGTTTGTTTGTGTCATGTGCTTCACAGATGCTGTAACTGTGTGTGTGTGTATGTGTGTTTAGATAGGGTGTGTGTGTATGACGTCCCCTGTAAGGACGTTGCTTATGTTAATGACATACTTAAGGAAACCATGTCCCCCCACAAGGCAGGCTCTTCTTTCCTCTCCATGCATCTGATGATCTCCAGTTGTACCTCACCGTAGGAGCCCCTTGCAGAAAGGGTCCCTGTGTGGAAAACAAAAGGTTAGGTCCTTCAGTTCACTAATAGGCATCGTGGATCTTTGATCGTATGCAGGCGGAAAGAAAAACAAACACTTAAAATGTGGCAATTCTGAAAAAACAACCACTTAAAACACAGGGTGCCGCAGAAGGAGCGGGCCAAATCGCTCCTCCATCCTCCATGTGTTTGGTACACAAAAGCTTCCTTTTTTTCATACTTGAAGGTTGGGTACTTTCTGATAACAGTGAGTGAAGAATTTAGTTGGTTTATTCAACGGATATCAAGTATGGTAGCTATGTTAACAGGTTCAAACACTTAACCCTGTCGTCAAGAAAGTCCATGTATCGATCTATCCTCTGGCAAGAGCTGAAACTGTTCATCTCAAAATAAAATATGTTAAACTAAATAATACGGTGGATGTTGTAATAAACATTTGAATAGCAATAGGCTAAAATTATTGCCAATGATGGTCTTTTGCAAGCCTCCCTCATGTTGCTCTATGCTAAAGGAGATGGACAATGGCTTGAATCTAGCACGCAAATTAAAAACACTCCATCCTCATTCACTTCAAACAGTCAGTTTATGCATAACAATTGTAATTAACGCATAACACTTGGGTCTAATTAACAGCCTATCCACTTCATAATATAACTAAGCATATTGCTTGGAAATAATCAGGATGGACACCTGGATATTAGTTATTTAGATTCCCAGGGTAGAAATGTATGCTTTCCCTAGCCCTTTGGTAGATATAAAGCTGTACATCACAACATCAAACCATATTGACCACCTCCATTTTGTCTTTAACCCTAACCCTGTCATTATGGGGATACTATTTACATTGATTTGGAATTGTACAGTACTAGAAAAATCTTGAGCCCTCTCACTATGTATCATGAATTGCAAAACGATATCAAGTTGATCTATTGTAATCATTTGTTGTCTGCTGATAATATTCATTTACTATTAATTATGTTGTCGTGCGAATGATCGTCATTGGTTGTTTTGTTGACTAGCCTTCATGAACAGAACATAGTGTGTTAGCGAGTGTTGCTGTGTTAAAGAAAGCAA
The DNA here is from genome assembly GCF_026213295.1 of Gadus chalcogrammus. Classification (NCBI taxonomy): domain Eukaryota; kingdom Metazoa; phylum Chordata; class Actinopteri; order Gadiformes; family Gadidae; genus Gadus; species Gadus chalcogrammus. The sequence goes on from NC_079421.1 coordinate 509,197, forward strand.
ACTGTTGCTCTTCACATAAAATATTGTCTTTTTATAGTTCTCCAAGCCTAAGCTTGCCACAGTTAGCATCAAGTGTGTGAAGCTGATGACGCTGTGCCTGGCTAGATTGTTTGGATTGATACCAGATCGCTATTCACCCCCATCTGCTGAAACTTTTGTGAAACTGTATCGATATCCTACTCACGCTGTTATGAGATAGTTTGATTGTTGTTTCGGGATCACTACTGTATTAACTTGATTAGTGTATTAGTAACCTGTATTAGAGTTATCTTCCACGTCAAACAAAATATGTATGTCTGTCAAGCGTCTGTTGGCATGATTTTTTTTTTTAGAGCAGGGGCTATGCTTTGCTGATAGCCAGGGTTTCACATTCACTTGTAGCACGCTGGGATGCATGCAAATAGTGAATTTGCTAGTAACATGCTAGCCATCTTCTCAGAGTCTAGTACACTGGGTGGTAAACTAAGCTTGTTAGACTGGTTGATGTATCATGAAATGGTGATACTGAGCCCCCTCCATGTTTTAATCTTCGTCCCAGCAGGGACCGCCAGGTTCATAGAATAACTTATAACTTAATAACACCTAATATTATTGTAGGTCGGAGGCTGCCCATACGGTATCGAGGTGCGAAACACGCAGGCCTAGGCAACCGGGAAATCTGCAAAGAACGAATTCTGTTCCAACTTCCTCTTCCTCAGAGCTGTGGAAACCCCCTCGTACATTAACGCTAATGTACGCAATTTGGAGAAACCAGCCAGAGTTCAGAAGGTATCCAACCGATACAATCCCACCCCTCCCTTCAGGCCTCCCAAAATACCTCACCAAATACAACACAATACAATGACCTTTATTTTCCCTCGCGGGACACTGAGGTTTCCCTCATTTACAGTGGTGACGAGCATACACAATAAACACAATTATAAGGATAACATGTAAAAATTATGATGAAATATATATATGAAGTATGTATAATACAAAAAGAGCAAGAATAAAATAGGATGAAATACTAGATGAGAATGAAATCAGCTAAAATAATTACAGTGGGACGAGTAAAATTCAGAAATCATAGATTTAAAGTAACCAAAAGTAGGAAGAGCAGTCATTTTTAAGTTGCTCTGGAGAGCATTCCATGAGTTAGGAGCACTGAATGAAAAGTCATTCCCAGGCTGGAGTGAGCTCGGGAACCTTTAGGAGGAGCAGCTCACTGGACAGGGAACAACAGGTCTCTGTGTCCCAACCAAGCTTGTTCCAAATGGAAGGCGGCTGTTTCCCAATGAAAGCTTTAAATATAAAGAAAAAAAAGTGTTTCTCAAGTCTCATTAAAAAAGGCCAATCAACCTTTTCATACAAGGTGCAGTGTTGGGTTCTAAAGCAGTCACCTGTAATGAATCTAAGAGTCCAATGATATACAGAATCCAAAGGTTTTAGGGTAGAAGCAGATGCATGCTTATAAACTACATCCCCATAGTCCAGCACTGAAAAGAAAACTGCTTCAATACCCCTCGTTCTACATACCATTGGGAAGCTGGCTCTATTCCTATATTAAAATCTATTTTTCTGACGTAATGTGAAAACAAGTTTATCAATATGAGATTTAAAAGCGAGTTTTACATCAAGCCAGATGCCTAGATATTTGTATTCAGACACTCAATAATAGACCCACTGATAGTGGAAAACATAAATATTCTGACAATAGTTTGCTTAATTGGGCATTTCAACATTGAGGTGATTAAATTGACAAATGATCTCAAAAAGCTTTGTCCGAGACTTCAAACAGCTTGTGCAGAACCATACCATCAATAGTGGAAAAACAATCGTATTGTGCCGTGATGTTTCAATTTCAGATGTGATTGTCTCACCTCATTTGGGATGGGAATTGATAAGAATTTCACGATTCCGATTCCGATTCCGATTCTGCTTATCGATCCGATTCCTTATCGATTCTCTTATCGATTCTCATTGGGTGAGAAAATAAGTATAAATGTGTTTGTTTGCATTACATCTCTTTAATATCTGATCAGAAGTGCTTCTAGTATTAGGAAATTGTACATTTTCAAATCAATTGGTCTAGACGAAAAGATATGTTTCGCTTTTTAAGCCCAAATGCCATCATTATGTGCCATACAACTAAAAACACAGACTGAAAACAGCCAAGTAAGAGCTTGTGCCTTTTGGAATTCTAACAGTGCTCATTTGCATTCAACTTGTAACAAAATTAAACTGACATAAACAAAATGAAGCATTGATTAGACAGAGATTTATTAGATGGGCCTACCTAATAAACCGTTGGAACACACAAGACCGGAAACCATAGCAATGCCGGTAAACAAACCCCGAGAAGCCCACCCCTATGAGAGCTCCCCACGCTACGGCCATCCGGAGGCGACAGAGCTGTTGGCCGTGATATTATATATACAATTATAATATAGTATATAATATATTACACTATTATATATAGAGCTCCGGGAGTCGCAAACTCACTCAATCACTTTCTCCTCCATTCCGCGGTTCACCCGGACTGCACTGCACTGAGTTTGACGGCTGAACGCGGATTGGCTGTTACGTTACACATGTCACTCAGTTATCACGCTGTTGAACGCTGATTGGCTGTCATCACGACAAAAACTTGTCATCGGTTTTCTCCCGCGAAAAACTCGCCCTTATACGCGTCTCTACGTTCACTTTGTATGGGATCTTGTCGCCCCGTCGCGTTTGGTGTGAACGCACAATGCGATTCTTCCTCGGCGGCGACATGTTTGCTGCGTTCTGAACCAAATCAAAGCAGCGTGTGTGTGACGTCACGACGCATTTGCCGCGACCGGAACCGATAAGCGGAATCGTTAAGCAGGCTTGCTAACGATTCCAAGGAATCGGTTGACTCGGAACCGGTTCTGAACAAGAACCGGTTCTCGATTCCCATCCCTACACCTCATGCCTCATCTTTATTCGAGAGCTCCTGCTCAATTTACACATGGTGGTATCGTGCCCTCGCAATGTCTGCCAAGCTACTTATATCAGTCGTCGTATAAGCCCTGTAATGCTGCTTCCATTAGTTACTCGTCACTTTCTCCTATTACCTATAGGCGCTCTATATATAGCTTCAGTGAGGACTTCAACACTACCTTATCTGAAGCCATCAACTCTCCTGCTCCTGTTAGTGTTAAAAAGGAAACTAGAAAAAGTCCAACTCACAGGTTCAATGATTTCAATGACACTTGCACCCTCAAACGAGGATGCTCCTTCCGTTCTTCTCTAAAGTCCTTGAAATAAATGCTTGGTAGCCTACCAAACATCCATCCCCCGATGACAAACAACTTATTTGAACCCTTGCAGGCTGGGTTAAGGACTTTTTATTCCAGAAACGGCTGTGACCAAAGTGGTAAGCAATATTCTTCTTTACCATGGACCGCAATTCATGCTCCCTGGAGGTGCCGCTCAATGCCGCCTTTGCCACAATTGACCATAGTATTATTCTTGATCGTTTCAAACACTGTTGGCATTAAAAAGCTTGTCTCTTCTCTGCTTCAAATCTATCTAAAAAATAAGGAATTTGTTCTTTGAGAAGAATCCAAATCGAAGCACTGCAACCCAAGCTTTGGTCTTCCAGGGGTCTATCCTTGGTCCAGTGCTCTTTGCAATCCACATGCACTCTTGGAAATATTATCCACAATTATGGAATAAGATTTCGATGTTATGCTGATGACACTCAAATCTAAATTCCTATTTGATCAAACATTTCCTCCCAGAAGGTTGAATCTTGCCTGACTGGAATTAATAGTTTTGGATGTCTCAGACATACTTGCAGTTTGACACAGGGAAAACAGAGCTGATCATCATCGGCCTGATGCAACAAGTCAACCTTATTTATGTAGCATATTTCATACACAAGGATCCTGCTTTTGCACGTTTTGACTCTGGAAACAATTAGCTGACTGGTACCAGTTGATTTAAAAGGTCTTAAGCCTGGTATGCTACCTGCCAACTGGTACTTTTTAGTCTCACCTCCGTCGAGGTTCCAAGAGAGCTGATCTGATATTATTGTGTGACATAAACAGGCTGCTTGCCACTGATTAGCCAGAGAGTGACGCCACTGGACGAGTCATGATGAGTGTGACGTCCAAGCCTGACATCCGGCATCTATAAATACTAGCATCAGCGGTCACTCAACAATAGTGATTGATTATTAATCAACACGGAAGGAACAGTGAGCAAGAACACGCCGTGGACTGTGAAAGTCCTCCATTTTGTATATTGTGTAGCCCCCCAAGCCAAGCCATTTATGTGTCGCATGGATATGTATGTCACTGCAGTGTCGTTCACGCATGCCACGACGACCAAGAGATACTTTATCCTAGATGGAAACACAAAGTGCCTCGAACCAAACCAAGTGGTGCCAATCTAAATTGTGACGAGTAGAGCTGGTACTGTCGGTGGAAAAATGCCATTTCTATAAGACCCTATGTTTTATTTAAATCAAAATGTAAAATATATTACCAGAACTGAATAATTTCATCTTCAAAGGGATCCATCGTAATCGGTGGAAAAAGGCCATTATGGCCTTTTTCCGAGATCACAATGGATCCCTCTTAAGATTAAATAATTATTTTCTGGTAATATTTGCGAATGAAATACACTTTTTTTTTTGACACAAGGACTTGGGGGTATTGCAGAGCCTAACAAGGTGAAATTCTCAAATCGTGTTTCAAAATACTGCTACTCCCCTATAATTGTGGAGAAATTGTCCATCGTGACTTTCGATGCAGCCTTAGATATTGTTCTAAGTAGTTTAGAACGCAAATTTATTTTGAAAAATAGCAACTTTCGGTGTTAAACTCTTTCATTACCACGAAGGATGTCTTTGCCCTGCTACCAACAGGCTTTGATTGGCTATGAGCTACGTACAGACTCATATGATAGACATTCGTAGCGCCCAATAAATGGCTCCGGGCAATCGTAATCCACGCCTCAAATAGCCTGGCGTTAGCCAGGTTTGGATCGCCCTGCTATCCCCCCAAGTACATGTGTCAAAAACTTGGTGTATTTTTCAACTCAATGTTTTCTTTTCATCAAACTGTAAAATACATGACCAGAACTGAAATATTGAAACATTGCTAAAATTAGACCAATGTGATATGCAGCAGATGCAGAGACGATCATCAACACATTTACGTAATCTAGACTATATAACTGTAATGCGCTGTTAATGGAACAAAAAGCATCCAGATTGAACAGAATGCCACTGCTAGACTCCTAACTAGAACCAGAAAATGTGTCACATCACTATTGTCTCTACTCCACATTACTCCTTGAGTGCACCATGTGTGGAGCGGTCTGCCACCTGTAATCAGGGAAGAAGATTAAAAAAAGAAGATTAAAAGGCAGAGGATGCGCATCAAGCCTGTGCGCTGTATTCAAACATACACTCCAAGACAAAGAAACCAAGAGCCAAAACCGAGGAACAACAACAGCAGTAAACCTTGTAGATTAAGCAGAAAATACTTTTTTATGTACGGTTTGTAATTATATTTACCAAGACAGGTTTAGACTCTGAGGATGCTACAAAAATAATGCAAATCAAATAAAGCAAAAACAAATTAAATGGAAATTTAACGTTGACTACCTGGTTGGGTGGGGCAAAGACGTCATCGTTTGCGTATCTGGGGTTCTCATGAATCCTAAAGCAAAAACGCAGGGGATAGTTTATCTCTTTCACCCTGGGACCTTGTTCAAAAGGGTGCGTTTGCATGAACCAAAAAACTACGGCTCCTTCTGGACGTACGGCCCAAAGGTGCAAGACTTCTGCGTTTTTACACAAAAATCCTAATCGTTTGGACAGGGCCTTTAGCTTACCATAGCAAGGATCAATCCCAAGCTCGACTAAACTAGCATCAAACATAAGCCTACCAAAAGTAAGCATTCAATTTAAGCGTGCCAAAATTAGCATCAAACCGAAGCTTGCTCAATTAGTGTCAAACAAAAGCTAAAGTATGTTACACATTCTAGAACACACGGGAGGCAAACAACATACATTCAGATACACACACACACACACACACACACTCACACACACCAACACATGTACAAAGAAAGAAAATGCAGACACTTTTTCAAGGTTTTCCTTTTTCAAGTCAGCCAGTGAAGCCGTGACATGTTGCATTACAGCACAACATACTCCATCGAAGATACGTCTCTACCCAGCCGCTCACAAATGTGTGTGTATGTATATTGGCCTTTTTTGTGCAATCTTTGCAGTGTGTGGTTGCGCCAATCTGTGCGTGCCAATAAAAAATTTGGGTTAGGGTTAGTGTGTGTGTGAAGGCAAAAAAGGAGGCTGTAACAAGAAGACCATGTTCAGAAACTTCTCACTATTTATTTTTTCCTGTGTAAATACATTTTAACATGCACACGTTAACATACACACATTTCTGTTGGAAACTGCACGTTTACCGTGACCCACACACACCCAAATCATGCTAATGCTAGGATCTTAACAGGCCTTGCAGACATGGGACCTCCAGGATTCTGGTGTGGTGGCATTCTGTGGAATGATGGGTCTATATTGTTGAATGTAAAGGTAAATATGCAGCCACATTATAGTCCTTATTTCCTTTAAAGAGAAATCAGCGTTCACTCCCTGAGAACGTAACATAACAGCCAATCAGCGTTCACTCCCTGAGAACGTAACATAACAGCCAATCAGCGTTCACTCCCTCGGAACGTAACATATCAGTCTAGCGTGAACAGCAGCATGGAGGAGAAGTGGTTGTTGCCGTTTGCGTAGTCTCGGAGCTCTATATCTAAATAATATTATATTATATAATATATAAGTATGTATTATAATATTATGGCCAAAGGCTGTGTGTGCCTCCGGATGATATTATGAATTAAAGACTGCGTCGGGTTCTCGGACGTCTCTGGTACTTCCTCAAAAAGTAAAGACTCGTACTGGGGGTGATTTCAGCGAGAGTCCTGCACGGGTTTGGGACCCGACGGGTGTCTGTAATGTAGCCTACTGTGTCAGACCCGGACAAGGGTGCTAGTCGGATTGGACGTCTGAACAGTGCAGATCGGTCGCGGGCTTTGCGATTGCAAGCTAGACTACTCCGGTGCTGGAGATATTATTCAGGAGTGGAGAGTCAACTAAAGCGGTCCACAGTGTATGATGTGGTTTTTTTGCACGCCAAACACCAGATAGTTTAATTCCCCGGCGTTCCATCTATTGTGTCTACTTTTCCTTTGGGTGCAGGTCAGGCATCGGTATCTATTTATAGCTAGTCGGGTGCGGAATGTAATTCGCGGGTACGGGCGGGTGCGGATTTGTAAATAAGACCCGTGTATTGATTCTCGGCCATGGTGGAGAAGGAACTGGGGGTAGAAACGTTGGCTTTGACTCTCTGAAGTCGAGATTGAGCCGCGACTTCAGAAGGATGTGACCAGAGAGTTCGGAAAACCTGACGCAGTCGTTCATTCATAATATCATCCAGAAGCGCACACAGCTTTTGACCGTGATATTATATGTTATATATAGATGTCTATATTTTATATTATATCATTTAGATATAGAGCTTCAGGTCGCCCGCCGGAGCTCCCGGAGTGTTCTAGAATATCTTATAGAACACGACCAAGAGCTGCGTGCGCCGGATGATATTATGAATCGACGACTGCGTCTCTGGTACTACATCATTGCTTCTTTAGTGCTCTTGTGATCTACCAGTCACAACGGTTACACGTTAACGTCAAAATTCATACCGTAGAGCAAAATCACACCGGTGTACTCTCTGTACCGTTTATACCGTACACCCCTAAGTCCCGCCCACTGGCACTGATCTTTAACAGGTCTGTAGCGTCAGTGCGTCCCAACCCCTAGCCAGGTTTGAAAATGAGGAGCGCATGTAGTTTTTTAGAGTCCCCCCCCCGCCTTACAATTCCTGCTTTAAATGACACAAAGAACAGCATTTTGCGTCATTTAAAGCAGGAAGTGTTAGAGGTAGACACAGATCTCTCCCGTCTCAGGGGAAAATGATGGAATGATGTAAGACAATTCAAAAATATGACTGGGTCTCTCTCTAACGATGCAAAGCTTAATGCAAATGGGTGAAGTGTGCCTTTAAAGGGGGAATTTTATGCCAACAGGTTTGATTGGGATTAGCCATTAAAAGCAGTTAAAAAATCGCCTTTTTCATGTGTTTGAGTGAAAGGTGTCCACCTACATTTATGAGAGATAGATCCCCACTTGTGATGTTACTAAAGATAGATTTCAAACGGCTTATAATGGCTAATCACACTCACACCTGGTGGCATAATATCACCCCTTTAAACAGTATTTATTGCCATGAAACATTTGATTGGTTTGAGCTGAAGTCGCTTCTATTTTAAGAATGCTGTCACTTTTCCTTTTCAATGAGTTGACATTATAGATGTATCTGTAGTCATTGTTACGGCACTTAATTTGCAATCAGATCTATGTATCTCTCTGTATCTTGGTTGTTTAAACGAAGATAGAAAAACATGCCGTAGCCTGTAATTCTTCCTTGTACCCTTTCTCATCATTACGTTACATTGACTGTATGCTTTGTTCTCAGCCCCACGGGAAGAGTCTGCTAAATATGACTCATAGTCAAGATTTTCAACCATAACAAGACAATGCTATCTTGAGCCTTCCGCTTGCTGCAGAACATTACCAGAAGCACCTTTCCTTCGGCCTCCATATTGCTCCTTCGACAGTTTAAGGCGAACCTTGAGTTTTTTTAGGGGATGGGTGTGACGTGAATCGGTAGCTACACCTTAGCATGGAAGACAAACTTATTGTTGTTGTTATTGCTGTTGATCTAGCCTTCAGTGCTAGTGGTGAGCACAGCCTATGTTCCGGAACTAAGCCTCTTCTTCACATGGGAGGTCTTTGGAAGATCCATGCTCTGCCAACTACTGGGAGAAAGGTCAGCTTAACGCCGCTACTTCTGCTGCACAACACAATTTCATTCCCACCCAAGACCCCCACACCGGCTCTCTCCATCGTCCCTTTCTTCCTTTCCTTTACTCTGCCTCTCTCTCTCTCTCTCTCTCTCTCTCTCTCTCTCTCT